>NC_088210.1:1363454-1400465 GCF_037126465.1 Ornithodoros turicata
TCCACATGAAACCACTATATATATATATATACGACGTCCTGACGAAGACAGTGCCACTGTCGAAACGTCGACCATTCTTTTTTCAATCTCTGTGTTAAATTGCCGATTAAATAAATTAGTTTTTGTTAACGTCCCTGTAATCTGTAGTCCAAGTCTTACTATTTCACTTTTATTCAACTTCGTAGCCGTCTGATATATTAACCTATTTGTTATATATATGATGAGGGAAAAAGCCATTAAAGAAATAACTAAATGACACTAGACGTGTTTGAAATTTAAAACTACAGATTAAGATGGCTTCTATGGCTGCACGCAGATGTATATATATATATATATATATATATATATATATTTATAAGTCCCAAACGTCGCCACACCAGCATTGGACAGCTGTTTCGGCCTTATTGGGCCTTCATCAGCAATGCGTAGGTGGGCAACGTTTGAGCGAGTGGCGTCGGAAGGTCACGTGGAACGTGATGTCCTCCCGTCAGGGTGAGTGACTCACCTCTGAAAGCCCAGTGCGAAGCCAGTAAAATATTAATTGAAAAAAAATAGCATAGGCTCTTTGGCTGCACGTTGAACATATGTTTATAAGTCCCAAACGTCGCCACACCAGCATTGGACAGCTGTTTCGGCCTTATTGGGCCTTCATCAGCAATGCGTAGGTGGGCAACGTTTGAGCGAGTGGCGTCGGAAGGTCACGTGGAACGTGATGTCCTCCCGTCAGGGTGAGTGACTCACTTCTGAAAGCCCAGTGCGAAGCCAGTAAAGTATTAATTGAAGAAAAATAGCATAGGCTCTTTGGCTGCACGTTGAACATATGTTTATAAGTCCCAAACGTCGCCACACCAGCATTGGACAGCTGTTTCGGCCTTATTGGGCCTTCATCAGCAATGCGTAGGTGGGCAACGTTTGAGCGAGTGGCGTCGGAAGGTCACGTGGAACGTGATGTCCTCCCGTCAGGGTGAGTGACTCACCTCTGAAAGCCCAGTGCGAAGCCAGTAAAGTATTAATTGAAGAAAAATAGCATAGGCTCTTTGGCTGCACGTTGAACATATGTTTATAAGTCCCAAACGTCGCCACACCAGCATTGGACAGCTGTTTCGGCCTTATTGGGCCTTCATCAGCAATGCGTAGGTGGGCAACGTTTGAGCGAGTGGCGTCGGAAGGTCACGTGGAACGTGATGTCCTCCCGTCAGGGTGAGTGACTCACCTCTGAAAGCCCAGTGCGAAGCCAGTAAAGTATTAATTGAAGAAAAATAGCATAGGCTCTTTGGCTGCACGTTGAACATATGTTTATAAGTCCCAAACGTCGCCACACCAGCATTGGACAGCTGTTTCGGCCTTATTGGGCCTTCATCAGCAATGAAACAAACCGGCCGAAACAGCTGTCCAAGCGGCGGACCAAGCTATCTTCTAAGATACGTCTGTAAGCGACACGTGGTGGATTAGGAAATATGTTTTTCGTGCGTTCTGACTGGAGAAGGATACTGTGGTGGCGGCTAAGTATGTTGTTAATGTTTGGGATATTTCCTGCCTGCCTGCCTGCCTTGCCTGCCTGCCTGTCTGCCTGCCTTGCCTGCCCTGCCTGCCCTGCCTGCCCTGCCTGCCCTGCCTGCCTGCCTGCCCGCCCGCCCGCCTGCAAACAGGATACACATACCCTGATCTGAAGACACTATGCCTAACACTCGAAAGCAATATGAGATCGACCCGTACGTGTTTATTTGCGAAACTATTATGAATGAAATATGGCCTGTGTGGTATAGAACAATGCGCACACTCAAGTAAACTTGCAAAAAATACGTATAAGGGCTCTCGACCTACATGCCGCGATGCGCACTACGAGATAAACAACACACTACAAAACTACATCAAACACTTTTTGTGCGGGGCAACTCTAATGAGCACTTTCATATAACCGACGAATGGTTCAACTGGCAATCGCACAATGTGCATGGGCAGAAATACGGCCTTCTTTCTTTGAAGACCAGTCCTCTGCAGGTATATGCTCAAACGATCACCAAGTCTCACGTTGTTGCTCAATCGATCCCATTCCTGCACTTGTAGTAAAAGCAGCAAACGGGTTGACGTGAATGGCAGCTGAACGGTTGAACTGCGAAGTTCTCGAGCACATAATCACAATTTCACGCCGAAAATGATGTTGAGGTGAGTTCGCGGTTGTTGTTTCCATCGTTCAATAGTTCTCGGGATTACCTCGGACGAAACGCTCATCGTAGCCGGCGGCCATAACTGGATTTCCTCGCAAACAGGAGAAGACGCCAGGGAAGTCAGAGAAAGCCTCAGCTTTCATCCAATCAGACGCACGATTCTCTATCTACGTAGATGGAGCAGGTTTATTCCATCTACGTCACAAAAATGGCTGCGCCCATGGCTTGTTTTGGTTTCTTTGATGAATTAATTTTCGTAATAGGAAGACAAAATTGAGAAACGAAGGTGCGTTTCGGCGGCAGTTGGATGTGCTCTTTCTGAATATCACAACCGTTTCAACACATCGGGAAATCGGCGTAGCTGACCTTTAACGAAATGCTGGCCGTCGTATGATACAGGTGGCATATTTGCGTAGTAGCTACTACTATTTAATACAACACTTCATTTCCTCTTGTCCGCAAGGAGGGTCATGATAGAATTGCTGGAACGGATGTCCTGTAGGGCTCTTCTTTCGGGCTTGGTTAAGTTAGTGTGTTTCGTTTGTTTGCGGAATCCTGAGTTACATAACATGGTAGCAATGCGGCTGCGTGCAAGGTACACACTCGTGGTATATTTTATATGAAGCAATTTCTCTTCAGCTACGATGATGAAGTCCGTGTGAGGGACCGTCCGTGCTGCTGGCTGGGAGAACTTTTGAGGAAAGTTTAAACACCGTGACGGGGTTCGGTGTGGCCAACTCCACAGGAAGCCACCATCTTGGAACAGCGACAGCGAGGACGGACACCACGACCATCAAGACAGGATTGACTAACCGCCGGTGAGCGTACTCTTTCCAACTTTGACCCTCAACCATCCCCTAGCGCCCAGGCTTTCTTTAAACTTAGAAAACTAACTGATAAGTCCATACGGTATAGCTCTCATCGTGAAAGTTTGCAACTCTATAAGCAACACAACAAAATTCCAAAGGGACTTGCAATCGACCTTAAACCTACTTTCCCCCTTAAAAATGAACACCAAAATAAGTGGAACGAGATTATCAACAATGCCTCCACCGCGTTAATCGATGTGTTGTTATCCCATTGTGATGACACTATCAGCCAATTTTCCCAGGAAGCTAAAATTATTCGCGATAAAACCGCTCTTGGTGACAACCATAACTCAGATTTAGCACGCTTCGCTGAGAACAGGGAAGAAGCCGTGCACTGCAGTAAACGCAAAAAGCTCGCCAGGGACGGAGTTAGCCAGGTTGCCCCTACTGGGCTTAAAACAACGTTTCAGGATAGTCGCCCGATAAGTATTGTCCAAATTACTAGTACGTCATCACAGGATCAGCACACCATTATTAATCAAAATCAAGACGCCGCCTCCACTGATCCCGGTAATGCCGAAAGCCCCAAGTCTCATAATGTCGTTAACTTGTCATCCCATATTCTCACAGATTCCGAAATATCTTTACTCAGCCATGGCCTCTCATATTGTCCCAGCAACAATAAATTAAATGAATATCAACTTCACATAGACTTAGATAACTTCGCTCGCCGCTTACGCCTCAAAGAATACTTTCATGACAAGCCTAAGTCAGACTCCAACCCTTTCAAACAGCCGTCCAGTTTTACACCGGACGGTAACCGTGATAAAGCCCTGGATATGTATATTCGTGCAGTCCAAAAGGATATTATTAACGCGTACGGCCATTCATCCAATCGTAAATCACAGTCCAATTTATCGCCAGCTGAACACCGTAGCCTTTCCGATCTTCAAAGACATGATGATCTGGTCATAAAAAAAGCTGATAAAGGTGGTGCAATTGTGGTAATGAACAAAACTGATTATATTAACGAGGGCATTCGGCAGTTATCTTGCACATCATTTTACAAAGTCCTCGAAGCTGACCCTACGGAACAGATCACTGCTAATGTTATCCGTAGCTTGAAAGACCTGAAAACCAGCAAAAAGATAGACACCACCCTGTACGAGTACTTACTCCCTAGAGATCCCGTGCCAGGCAGATTTTACATGCTCCCCAAAATCCATAAACCTGGGAACCCAGGGCGCCCGATAGTTTCGTGTAACGGTACAGCTACCGAAAATATTTCCAGCTTTGTAGATTATCTTCTTAAAGATATACCCCCAAAACTTCCATCCTACATTAAAGATACAAATCACTTCCTGGAAATATTAAGTCAGTGCCAACCTCCTCCCTCAAGTTTGCTGGTCACGCTAGACGTTTCTTCCCTCTATACCAACATCCCCCACGAAGATGGCATTGCTGCAGCTCAAAGGGCGTTTTTAAAATATTCGGACAACTCATACGATCCTTGTGTTCTATTGACATTCCTTAACCTTATTCTGAAAAATAACAACTTTGAATTTGATGGTAAACATTACTTGCAAGTCAGTGGCACGGCTATGGGCACTAAGATGGCACCAAATTATGCAAACATCTTTATGGGTAATCTGGAGGAGGCATTTCTGTTCCAATGCGAGAAAAAGCCGACGTTGTACAAGCGTTTTCTGGACGACATCTTTATGGTTTGGCCATATTCCGAGGACGATCTCAATATATTCATTAACAATTTTAACCAAGCACATCAGTCTATCAAATTCACCCATTCTTACTCAGCTCTAACTGTTAACTTCTTAGATGTCCAGGTAAAGTTAACGGACGGGGTCCTAACTACGGACCTGTTCCGTAAACCTACGGACTCCCAGCAGTACCTAGCTTTCAAGAGTTGCCACCCGCGGCACACTAAACTTGCTATCCCCTACAGCCAGGCACTTCGTTATAGACGCATCTGTTCCAGCGACAGTGATCTGGATAGAAATTTGAACCAACTCAAGCAAACATTCATCAGTCGCCAATTCCCACCCAGTTTAGTTGAGGACGCAATAAGGAAGGCCCGCAGGGCAGATCGCAAAGCTCTGTTCCAAAACCGCAACCGCAAATCAGACAATGGTTCCGTCAACCTCGTTGTAACATTCAACAATAATGTTTCCAACATCAACAGTATACTTAATCGCCACCACAGTATTCTTTGTGTATTCATCCCTTATCATCTCTGGGACGTCTGTGGGACTACCGGTAAAGTGGACATCCTCAAATATCCAGGATATCCTCAAAACGTCCTTATAACGTTCCGAACTACATTTCACGGACCTGAAATGGATATTTCTCCCATACTGTGTTTTCTTTTATGGCGTGCCCCGAATGCTGATAAAATGACAGAGATACATGCATCTGGTTGACAGACTTGCTGAAATGTTAAACAAGCATGAGCAACGGGTGAACACTGGAGACTATACAAGACAGCTGTCCTGTGCAGTCTTCAGTGTTCACCAACTGCTCAGGCATGTTTATCATAGATTGTCCACTAGCTTGCCTGTACTTCAGTTCATCGGTTTATTCTACTCAACTCTGTTTGCACATCAGTGCCTATCTGCAGCGCAGGCAAGCAACATAACATAACATAACAAGACTCCAAAAGTCATTTATTTTATGCTGCTCAATACGAAAACACTTTCACTCTTGATATTGTACTTAAAAATGTTTCACTTTGACTTGACTTAGTCACACACAGTTGCCTGGTTCTCTTGATTTAATGTTGAGACACATCTTCAGCTCTCGATTCTTTTGATGCAGATTATTTGGCGTCTCTTGATACTGCACTTAAAAATGTTTCAGTCTTGGCTTGACTTAGTCGCACTGTCACACACATTTATCTGGTTGATGTTGGAACACATCTTCGGCACCTCTTGATATTGCACTTAAAAATGTTTCTCTATTGACTTAACTTAGTCGCACTGTCACACACAGTTCCCTGGTTCTCGATTTAATGGCGAGATGCATCTTCGGTTCTTGATTCCTTTGATGCACGTTCTTTGCCGTGGCGTAGTCGCCTTTTTATCGCAGTGTCCACTTCAAACATAATAGTGTCAAGAAGTTTTCTGTTTCGCTTAACGGCATGTTGGGTCAGATGCAAGATGAGACCACACATAAAGCTCGTTGCACAGTCATTGCACAGCTCGTGCTCGTTGCCCGCAACGTCGCGCTCCTCAGCGCTCAGGAAACATACGCTTTTAGTATGTCACACCAACCTGCCCAAGTTTTAACCTGATTTCATATGAAACATACACACGGGCTACTTCAAAATCTTCCTCTTGTGCGACGGCCATAATCCACACAAAGAACACGTTGAGTACTGGCTACGTTTCTGGCCTCACAGAACAGCACTGCATATGTGAGGCCGAGCCAAGGGGTTCACCATACTGAAATGCCAACAACTATAATACCCTCTGCTAGAACTAGCCAGATCCGCATGCTCACCTATACAAGTCACAACTGACTATTGGCTTTTTTCTAGGTTAAGGAGTTGAAGTTGTTTAATTACCGAGACTGAAGAATGACGTGAGTAATCACCAACGATGAAACGGGCTGCTCTATTCTGGATGGCTTCAAGAGCGGAGGATAAGTATTGTTGAGCGGGGGCCCACAAAGCTTAGGCATACTCCAGTTTTGAACGTACTAGTGATAAGTATGCTAGTTTTCTAATTTCCTGGGGTGCGAGTTTCAGGTTACGTCGAATATAGCCTAGAGTCCGGTTAGCATTGCTAGCAATGAATACAATGTGCTTGTTCCAAGTTAGGTCTTGGGAGAGATGAATGCCAAGATACTTGTAAGAGCTTACTTTAGTAAGAGCAATGTCGTTTAATGAGTATGGATATGGAGAAAAACGGCCGTAATTGCGACGGGCAAAAGTAATAACATTACATTTGTTAAGGTTAAGAGGCATCTGCCAGGTTAAACACCACGAATGAACTAGTGAGAGGTCATGTTGTAGAGCAACCTGATCAGAAAAGGAAGAAATCTTGCGATAGATAACACAGTCACCAGCAAATAGCCGTGTGGTGGAAGATATATTATTAGGGAGGTCGTTAATATAAATAAGAAAGAGAAGGGGATCAAGCACCGATCCCTGAGGGATACCAGATGTTACAGCAAAAAAATCGGAACGATGATCATTGCATATTACGAAGGAAGA
The DNA here is from genome assembly GCF_037126465.1 of Ornithodoros turicata. NCBI lineage: Eukaryota > Metazoa > Arthropoda > Arachnida > Ixodida > Argasidae > Ornithodoros > Ornithodoros turicata. Next base: position 1,370,663 of record NC_088210.1, read on the forward strand.
GCGATTCGAGCGGAAGTCTTGTATCCAATAATAGGTTTTACAGTCAATATTAGTAGCACGAAGTTTCTGTAAAAGGTAATTATGAGGCACTTTGTCGAAAGCCCTACGGAAATCTAGAAACACGGCGTCAGTTTGTGCAGATACGTCAGCGTTAGAAAAGAGGTAATGAAGAAAAGATGCAAGGATACGTAGGAAAAAAGAAGAAAAAAAAGAAAAGAGAAAAACTGTCAAGGAGCCCGCGAAGAGGGAATCACACACATAATATGAAAAACGGTTGGGAGCAACTAAGATTTATTTGAACAAGAACTTTCGTGCAAGAGACTGAAGTGCAGTCTCTTGCACGAAAGTTCTTGTTCAAATAAATCTTAGTTGCTCCTAACCGTTTTCCATAAAAGCTGCAAGCTGAGTTTCGCAGGAACGGTCCCTACGGAAACCCTGTTGAAGTGGATAGAAGAAGTCATTCTTCTCATGAAATCTCGCAACATGTGAATAATTAATGTGTTCTAGTAGTTTACAGCGCGTTTATGGTCTCGAATAGTTTTGGTGACTATGTTATTATGGTGGATGGATGAGGCGGACGGTAACATGAAATGTACAATCTTATGGTCACTTAACCCATCAAAAAACAGAGAGGGAGGTAACGTCCTCTGGATGCGGGGCAAAAACAAGGTCAAGTATGGATTCGGTTGAAACAGTACTTCTAGTTGGTACAGATACAAGTTGCTCTAAATTAAAAGTTAACGAAAGGTCGATAAAAGCTCTAGCATCTGGAGATGAGGGGCACTCAGGTTAGTCCAATCTATATGCGGGTAATTGAAATCACCAAGCAGAAGAACATGACTTTTGGGATGCTTATTGCTGACGAATGCTAAAATGTCATGCAAATATTGGACAAACAAAGCAGAGCAATTAGGTGGGCGGTAACACACACCAATGACAAAGTCAGGGTAGGTATGGGACAGCGACACCAAACATGATTCAATTTCAGGATCAACATGAATAGAGGTAGCGGACAAGTGCTTTTTAATGGCGATCAGTACACCACCTCCTTTCCTTACTTGCCTATCACATCTAAATACATGATAGTCGCCAAAGCAAGTGTTCATCTCTATATCGTGTATATCAGGTGACAACCAGGTCTGTGTTAAGATGACGATATCCGAGGAACAGTCGCACAAAACACTACATAAAGCGTCAAGTTTTGGAATAACACTCCTAATGTTCATAAAAACCACGGAAAGTGAAGACACTGATCTGCTATTAACAACAGGTGATGCACTACTCACATCTTGTAGCTACGCCGTTAATTTTTTAACATGGGATTCGTCGTGGTTGTATTGGTAGCACTTCGAACCGATGAATAGCTTGTCATACCTGAGCTTAAAGGGCTGTGACTGATTTTTGCCAAATTCGACCAGTTTGCGGCGGGCGAGTCGCGTGGCACTAGAGAAATCGTTCGAGACGCTTAAGTCGGTACCCTTAAGCGCTTTACTACACATTAGAACCTGATCTTTAAGCTTGAAGGAACAGAACTTTGCGATAATCGGACGAGTCTTATTCGTACGGAATGTGCCTATGCAGTGAACACGCTCAAAATCAGAGGGCGCACACTGCATGGCTAACTTTGTATTACATACATCAATAACCTAATAATGCAGTGCCTGACGACAGAGATTCTAAATACTCACGTTTTTGCCCGTTTTGAAGAGTTGAAAGACGAAAACTGTGACCCGACGAGCCCGACGACCAAACGCAACGACATTTCAAAACACGTACTGATGCAGATGGCGATCGGTCTTGCTCCTGGTGTCGACGACGAGGCCATTAAAGTTCCGGTTTCAAACTCAAGTGAAAATTGTGCAAAGTTCGATTTCGGTACTCTGCGCGAATGTTTCTGGTATATTGACCCAACAAACAGTTGGAAACCACTTGGCAATCAAGTGGAAGCACTTCACTCTGAACCAGAGACGGTTTATTCCACTTCAAACCACTTTGGCATACAAATGGAACCACTTCGGATTCCAGTTCAGATTTTCACCTGGGGGAGATCACCGTAACCACCATTGTGATCTTTAAGGTTGTTTCATATATTTTTACTGTGCGTCTTTCAATACGTTTTCACCGTCTTTGTGCGACATGGCAGCGCTCTAGTGCCATGTAGAACATCGGACACATATATGTGGCGTCACCAGAACTATCTGAATTCAAAGCAGTATACAGTAGTAAGCAATGATTTTAGTAAGCGGGGTTTGTGCTGGCCCACCGTTTCATGCTTGCACTATCTTTGCAGCCGTTGGCAGGCGGGTAGTTTCACAGTCAAAATACTTCCCTCAACTCTGAGCAAGGCATTTCAACAGTATTAATTGCTATCACAGATTGTGGAACTACAGCCCATATACTAAGTAATCACGCCCGAGCTGGAGGAAGACAAGCTTCGTGAGATTGATTACCAAAGTTTTAGCGTGATTTCATTTCCAACAAGACCAAGTACTATACAGGGTGTTTATTTTGATGCTTTGCAGAATTTTTATAAAAAAAAGCTATGAGGGCAGCACAGATATCATTTTTGCAATCGAATTATAGGGCCAGGCGGACATCCTCTCGAAGAATGTATAAGACTACAAGTTGACTAATTACATAAAATTCATTAATTAACTCTTTAATTAGGGGATTCTGGGCAAAAGCGCGATAGCAGAATAAGAGACTATGCTTGTTAAAAGCCATTCCGCGTCTAGCAAATCCGGAAACACGCACGTGCGTTAAAATATCCATCCCTGCATTTTGTCACGAAACCGCAGTGACTGGGAACGCAGGGAGCACAGCGCTCATTTCATGTCAGGGGCCACGTGATTTGGAGCGACGGAGATGATTGGAGTTGGCCGATATGCTGGCCAGATAAACCGCTTTCCGGCCCTGATAAGCCTTCGTCGGCGTAGATGATGCGCTCTGAGGCGCGGTTCTTCGTTTTTGCTCATTTGCATACCAAAATCCAGCGATGAATATTTCACAGCGCGCGCTCTTTTCTGGATTTTTAGAAGATAGAATGGCTTTGAACGAGGATTGACTCCTATTCTCCTATCTCGCTTTTGTCCAAAATTCTCTAATTAAAGAGTTAATTAATGGATTTTAGGTATTTACACATCTTGTATTGACATACTCTCTTCCAGATGATGTCCGCATGGCCCTATAACTCAATTGCAAAAACGGCATCTGTGCTGCTCTTATAGCCTTTTAGAAAATGCTGTAAAGGATAAAAATAAAGGCCCTGTATTTTTGTTGGATCAACAAGCATATCATTGCAAACTTCGGACACAGAAACAATGGACAAAAAGCCGGGGATGTTACCGCGTAAATAGGGACATCTGGTCACTTGACCAATATAGGTGCACTTTATCAGAGTACGAGACTTTTGTGTAGTGAAGCATGAAATATGTGTGTTTCTACATTCCAAAAGTAATTCGCTCTCATTCAATTCAGGTAAGCTTGGGCCATGCATTGCAATGTTGGTATCGTGAACAGGTGATATGAACAATGATATGAGGAACAGGTTTCGTGAAATATTGGTTGTTTGATGTGTTACCTGCCATGTGCGGTTCAATAATGATTTCATACTTTTTTGTTCGATGCTCAAAATCACCATGGACCTGCCTTTCCAACATACTGCTCAAAACTGTGTTATGTACTGTGAACCTGCAATAGTTTCAGCACAAAAATATGCATGCATTTAAATTTAAATTTGACATCCAGGTAGGATGTTGTCAGGAAGTCCCAGTGACATACTGCTCGGACATTCCATTGGATAAAATTCGGACATTTTTAAAGATATCTTAAAGACAGTTTTAGGACATCCATGAGGGACCAGGACCTCAGGATCATGCGAGGATGTCCTTAGGACGTCGGTGGTTTGCTGAGGTGATTAAATTAAATTTTTATTTGACCAGGTCCCATAAAGAACCTAATAAAGTTACGGTTAAAGAATAAAGTGTCATGTATTGTCATGTGTTAAGTTTCAGTTTCGCTTTCATTCTTCCATTGTATGGTATGGTCTACACTATCGCCGCCAGGGGGATAGTTGTCGTGGTGTGAGTTATGGCGACATGTGAGGCCCCCAAGAACACAATGACCTCCTGTGTACGTCCGAGGAAAGTCATCAGCGGACAGGGATAACATCCCCAGGACTTCCCTACCAGGTCCTCAATTTGTTAGAAATGTGACAAAGTGAGACTCCCCGTCATATCCTCAGGACCTCCTACGGGAGCTATCAAATGACGGGGCTAGTACAATTCTGGGAGCAAGCAGATACCTTAGTGAATTATTTGTTCAGCATATTTAACATCACAAACAATGATGAGTGTCACAGTTTAAAAAGCAAAAAAAGACAGATATATGAAAGGCCCGTAGGCCACTAAGACCACCAATATCACTTAGAAAGGCATATGGTGCAGCAGCATTTCCTTTCCAAGACAGAACAGATACAACTTACTGCTTGTCTTGCGAACCTCAGCAGATTCGGGAGTCCTCTTCGCATCTGAGTCAAAACAAAGGGTGAGGTATCTAAGTTTAACTTGATTTTGCATATAACCAACAATGAACTGAGAAATTCCTTGGAGTATTAAATCGCTATCAAGGTAATGTCCGTGTTTCTTGCTGCTTTGGTTTGATGCATGCATCGTAAGTGAAGCTTGGGCAGTGAAACGCTATTATTTTTTGTCTCTTCGGAAATAAAATGCTCCGTGCAACCTCCTGCCAGGGACCCTTTGCGGACACTCACGCCACAAGGCCGCTGTGAAAGGTCTAGCAAACTGTATTTTGCTGCACGTTAAACGCAGCACATGGACGGATTCCTTTAAAATCCGAAGCTCAGTATTTGCACCCCTATATCTGTCTCTATTTAATATTTATGTTTGTATTTTTTAAATTTATGCATGAGCACTCCTTCTTTCATATTTTATTGGGTAATGAGAATAAATCGGGAACTTGATAACTGCTAGCAGGTATTAAAATGCACAACGCAGTACTCCTGTGCTCGTCCTCCGGTTGACGACCGCAGGATGTACGCAAATGACACTCACTGGAAGCTCCTATGATGACAGCCTGTGGACCTCCTCCGTTCATCCCATTAAGGACGAGGGTGTGATGACACTTTGAGGACATCCTGAGGACCGCGTGTGTTCTTGGGGGCATGTAGGCATGTAGCGATGGCTGAATGCTCAGTAAAATCCTTCGTAATCTCATCGTGTACCTGGCATCCGTACCTTTGATCACTTGGAACACCACATAAAGTTAAGGATCATGAGAAGCAGGCAAAAGGAAATACGACTGCGCAAGAGTGCTGCAATGAGACGAAAATGTAAGCATGAAGAAGCCCTCGCTGCGCCAGTTTGAAAACAGCGTCGACGGAGGGCACCGCCAGCGGCGAAGCGCAACGGTCACTAGCGATGGGCAAAATGACTCTTTTTAGTGAATGGATTCATTTGATTCACTTCGTTTTTGTGATTCGTTCAAACGGTTCGTTCCATGATTCACTGTCTTCACGACACCACGTGACGCGATGGCGTCGTCAAGTCATGTGCCGGTGATCTCATATTTATTATAACGAAAGAATCAAGAAAAGAGAGGCGCGTTACTGGCAGTCATCGGGTTGCTCTGGTTATCTCTGCTTGTTATAACATACTCACAATCAGCACCGCACTCAGAGAAATGAAGAAAAACGAAATAAAAAGTTTAGTTTTGCTTTCTCAAGTACACATTGATCTTTCATCGGCTCTGTTACACTTGCTTTCATGCCCATGTCATATAAGGGGGTGGTTCCATAAGTTTCCGGCCCGAGGTAGAAAATGCGCGCGAATTTGAAAATGCGATTAAGGACGTGTGGCGCCATCTGTTTGAGGGTCGGAGCAGCACCTTCAACCCTCTCCATGCATTTTTCGGTTGGAGAGCGGCATTTCAAACAGCCATGGTGCACTCTTCAGTTAAAATGGAAAAAATCGAGTACCGCGCTATGATAAAATTCTTGACAAAAGAGGGACTTTCGCCTGAAGAAATTAAAGCGCGTCTGGACAACGTGTACAGGGAAGCCTCTCCGTCGTACACAACGGTAAAAGACTGGGCTAAGCTGTTTCGACTGGGGCGAGAGTTCATTGAAGAGGATCCATGCGATGGTCGTCCAGTGGAAGTGGTAACACAAGAGAATTTGTCTCTTGTCGAAGAGGAAGTGGCTCGCGACAGGCGTCTGAAAGTGAAGGAAATCTCACAAAGGCTGAAGCTTTCCAAAACAACCGCTTTTCGCATCATCGGCGAGGGCCTTCACATGAAAAAGGTCAGTGCGAGATGGGTGCCACGACTTCTCTCGTCAGTTCAAAAGCAACAGCGCGTCTTCTGTACCATATAATTTTTGGAGCTCTGTCAAGAGAACGAAGACGAAATATTGAAGTCGATTGTCACAGGGGATGAGACTATGGTGCTCTACTATGATCCATTTTCGAAAAAGGAGTCGATGGAATGGCGCAAACCAGGAGAAGCACCCCCAACAAAAGCCAAGGTCAGACAATCAACAAAGGAGATCATGGCAACAATATTTTGGAATTGTCACGCTATCCTCCTCATTGACTTCAAATAGACTTCAAAAATTGACTTCAAGAACACCACGGTGAATGCGACTTATTACGCTTCACTCCTGCACCGACCAGTGATTTCCCCAGAAATTCACTACTCGGGGGGGGGTGCCGAGCTTTCAAGGGTGGGGGGGTCATGCTTGGTGAAGGTTCCACTTACGGAATTTTTCTTAGACACGGAAAGAATCGTGGCATGACGGTGACATATCTGCACAGCTTTCCCGGTTTATTTGTACATGTTATTACTTTAGAACACACTACATTAGAATTGGGTAGTTTCATTTTAAATCGAACAACGTGTGAAAGACGTATTTTTTAATTCGCCCAGAAAAAAATATATGTTAGAGGACAGTTCAAACGACGCAAATCGCGCCACGTGCGACGCTCGTGCGTGGAGTAGTTTCCGCGTAGGAGAGGGGGAAAGTCAGAGGCTGCTTGGGCGCGCTTTCTTCTGGACCGACTTTGACGGGATCTAGCACCGTTGACTTTATGTCTAGGAACTGGAGGATTTTTGTGATTATAGGCTGCACCACCGACACTGTCGACAGCCACCCACAGAACTCTGAGAGCCACAGATTTTCTGTTAAAAAATGCCAAACTTGGCGTAAACGTTCAAAAAAGCCAAACTTTGTTACCAATTTTCTTCATGACGGAACGTCTGAGAACATCGAGCTGAGTGCCATTCTATAGGACGTTGAAAGAGCTTTCGTACTGTAGAAAATTCATTTTTCTCAGCCCAGATATTTCTGTGTTATTAGCTTGACAATCACACATGGTAGGCGAAAATTGCCATTGTTGCATCTCAATTTTTCCAAAAATGCCATCTTCGATTTCCTTGATTATTTGTCAAAAGGTGGTGTCATGTCTCTACTTTAGACGCCAAATGAGACAATCTTTTATTTTTGCCTGAGAGACGCGCAGCGATTTTTTTTGTCAGGCAGGGTGCACGAGGCTGCGGCCTTGCGCGCCCCGCCCACGAGCACGCGACCTTCAACCTCTTCTTTACTACATGTGTCCCGTTGACGGAGAAATCAATGACCACACTACGTGGGCTTGTTGTAATGTCCCCGGAACATCACTTTACGTTTACCCAATGGCCTCTCAGTTCCGTCAGCCTCATTGAAACCGTGGGAGAGTACATGAGTTGCCTGTGCGCCCTTGACGAGAAGCCCCAGTTCGACGAACATACCGACAAAGCAGTGAGAAGAAAGGAAGCGCTTCGTAGAGATCTTTATCCAATGGTAACATCTTAGCTTTTGTTTCAGGTTGCCGCCAGTCCCTCAGGCAGTGTGAAAGGCATATCCTTTTCATTGGTAAAAGAACGAAAACCGAAAGTTTCGAAAAATGTAAAATGTGCCCATTGCGAGACCCCTGCAGGTGGTGGCTGCCACCATTGGATTAGCATCATCCGATAGCTTTAGACATGACCTTTCACATGATATAAAGTGACTGGGTTCAAGCGCATTCTTTCTCCGCCTAGTACCGCAAAACCACGAGTGGTACGCGAAAATTTTGCATGTTCGATCTTAATTATTTCGAAAAAGCCGGAATATTTTTCACGATTTATTCCACAGGGGCAGAATTATGCCGGTACTTTGCGCTACTGGTAAAGTACATTTTCTCTTTTTGATTGAGACGTAGGGCTACCTTTCCGCGGAGCGATTTTTCCACACAAAGGCGCTCTTGGTATGTTTACGAGCGCGTTTTGCTTCGTAGTCTTTGCTTTGTAATTTAATGCCCAGATGTTGCATTATGTACTCACCCGCTTAGTGATGCGTCACGTGGCTTTGCAGCTTCACTCGCAGATAGGTGGGATGGCCCCTTCGAGGTAAGTGCGTGCTCCTCCGGCCTCACTTACAGGCTTCGTCGTTGTGACACGGGCGAAGAAACGGGGCCAGTACATATCTCGGACCTGAAGACTTACCACATCCGAGACCCCGAGAGTGAAGAAGTAGACGGTCAGCTTCCTCCTCTAGACCTGGACCAGGATCCTGTTCCCGGACCTTCCAGGCGCTACAGTTTGCGTCCCCGCAGGCGGCGCACGTAGCTGCCACTATCCTAGTCGCTAAATCCTAGTGCTCTTGAATACTTGGTCTTTCTTAGCGTGATTTCTGTTTCGCAGTCTTCAACTATAATCTTCTGGGGGAGAGCCTTTTCAGGCTCTCGCGGTTTGAAATAGCTTTCTCACCATACTCCCCTTCTGCCCTCTCGCAGGTGCAATGTCTTCTCGTGGGAACACGCGTGGTCGGAAACCCTCTGGCCACCCAAGATCCGTTGCTGAGCCTGGGGGGTCTTCAAGACGTTCCCGTTCCCCATCGAGGCCGGGTTCCGGGACACCTTTACGAAGATCGGTGTCCACGTGGACGGTGGTCTCCGCTGGACGTCCGGTAGGATGGGCTTCCCGGTCCAAGTGGCAGTCGCAGCCTCGCCCTCTTCGAGGTGAAGACCCCTGCAGAGTGCCGCTTCCCTTCCGGGGGTTAACGTTGGCAGATAGGCACCCCAACGATCCCCCAATCCCGCTCTCAGAGGATGAGCGTCGACAGTTGTGCCAGCTGTGTGGCGTTCCCGAGTTACACCGTCGCACTCATCGTCGAAGCCAGCTTCATCTCGCCAAACTGGACGATACTCGGTGTCCCGTTGACATTTCCTCCGCTATCGCCACCATTCAACGTTACCGCCCTGACCTACTCGTCAACCCCGGACCTTTTGGCCCCAATGCTGCTCCCGGAGCCCCAACCCGGACGACACCCGGTGTTTTCGTAGCGTCCTTCCCTCGCAGGAGAGATGAGGACGTAGTCCTGGACATGCCGGATGACGAACTATAGACGGTTGGACACTTTGAGGGTGGGGGAGTGTGGGCACTTCTTTCTTTTCGGTTTTGTTTATTCGCGGCAAGGTGGCGAAGGTGTGAGCGACGTAGGAGAGGGGCGTGGCGGGTGAGGGGGATATAGGCACACGGGTGCGTGTGGTTCAGGTGACTTGGTTTTTTTGGACGAGGCTGCGCGGTTGGGATCAGGCCTGTGTGACTGTGTGACAAGGTATGAGATAAACTTTTGTTGTTTGAACCTTTTGCTTGTTGTGTCTTCCTTGGTGACGGAACGGACGGGCTGGCGCCCCGAGGTTGTGGAAACACAGGTTCCCACAACTTATGGTACGTATGTTTATTTTTTTCGTTGGAGACGGAGGGCAATACTTTCGTGGGCGACGTGAACTTGCTATCACGCACTTTCATGGGAGTCGCACGCACGACGTGTGCGTATACGCACGTGCGCTTATTCACTATTCTCCCGCACATGTGCTTGAGGCAATGCACATACGCACGCTATTGGGCTGCCGTGCGAGTTAATATTAAGAAGGCAGAACTACGGCCACAGGGGACAGAAAGTCACAACACCTGAGAATACAAATTTGTGGTCGCGTGGTTGCAGTCGCCTCTTAACTTGGGCGCAATAAGTGACAGTTCCGAAGGTGTCATGCTCTCTTTAATTAGTTTTATGCTCCATAGCGTTATTTCGGAACTACGACGAGTGGTACAAAACCCGTAAGACTGCTGTGATGACAGTTGCTGCTCTCATGTATAACACGTTCGCCCTCACCGAGATGTGTCTGTGTCACCGCGGGAATCAAAATTTCCGACAGAACAACGCATAACTAAAATCCCTCGTTTCCGGTAGCCGTAGGTACCTTAAACCCTCGGTGTGGTCTTCAGTAGTCCTTCTGGCATCCATGCGCTTGAACCCAATCACTTTATATCATGTGAAAGGACATGTGTAAAGCTATCGGATGGTGCTAATCCAATGGTGGCAGCCACCACCTGCAGGGATCTCGCAATGGGCACATTTTACGTTGCTCGAAACTTCCGTGTTTCGTTCTTTTACCAATGAAAAGGATGTGACTTTCACACTTCCTGGGGGACTGGTGGCAACCCGAAACAAAAGCTAAGATGTTACCAGTGGATAAAGATCTCTACGAAGCGCTTCGTTTCTTCTCACTGCTTTGTCGGTATGTTCGTCGAACTGGGGTTTCTCGTCAAGGGCGCACAGGAAACTCATGTACTCTCCCACGGTTTGAATGAGGCTGACGGAACTGGGAGGCCATTGGGTAAACGTAAAGTGATGCTCTGGGGACACTACAACAAGCTCACGCAGTGTGGTCATTGATTTCTCCGTCAGCGGGACACATGTAGCAAAGAAGAGGTTGAAGGTTGCGTGCTCGTAGGTGGGGCGCGCAAGGCCGCAGCCTCGTGCACCCTGCCTGACAAAAAAAATCGCTGCGCGTCTCTCAGGCAAAAATAAAAGATTGTCTCATTTGGCGTCTAAAGTAGAGACATGACACCACCTTTTGACAAATAATCAAGGAAATCGAAGATGGCATTTTTGAGAAAATTGAGATGCAACAATGGCAATTTTCGCCTACCATGTGTGATTGTCAAGCTAATAACACAGAAATATCTGGGCTGAGAAAAATGAATTTTCTACAGTACGAAAGCTCTTTCAACGTCCTATCGAATGGCACTCAGCTCGATGTTCTCAGACGTTCCGTCATGAAGGAAATTGGTAACAAAGTTTGGCCTTTTTGAACGTTTACGCCAAGTTTGGCATTTTTTAACAGAAAATCCGTGGCTCTCAGAATTCTGTGGGTGACTGTCGACAGTGTCTATGGTGTAGCCTATAATCACAAAAAAACTCCAGTTCCTAGACATAAAATTAGCGATGCTAGATCACGTCAAACTCGGTCCAGAAGAAAGCGTGCTCAAGCAGCCTCAGACTTTCCCCCTCTCCTGCGCGGAAACGACTACACGCACGAGCATCGCACGTGGCGCGATTTGCGTCGTTTGAGCTGTCCTCTAACATATATATTTTCTGGGCGAATTAAAAAATACGACTTTCACACGTTGTTCGATTTAAAATGAAACTACCCAATAGAGATTCATTGCCACCGGCATTTCAAGATTAAGATGCATAATCACACGACCGACAAAGATAAGAGACTACCACCTTGTCAACGAACACATAGCAATCAACGGTGAAAACCTTAGAATACCTCGCTTGGTTGAGTTGGGCGCAAATGGCTCTTGATGATCCACATTGAGTTTGCGTGCCCGCACGCATATTTGCTCGTACATACGCGCAATATATGCATTGCAAAGTCACTTTCAAATGATTTTGGACAAATGCATGGTACGATCATCTGCATGACTGTGGTTCTACAGCCCAAGTTTGACAGCACAGTATGTAATTTGCTGCGCCGGACTCACTACCAGAACGTTTTGGTGGCCGAGCTGGGTGGGGTCACCAAAAAAATTTCAGGGGGGTGTTGCAAAAATGCAGGGAGGGTGTACACCTCCCTGAGGGGGGTGTAGGGAAATCCCTGGCACCGACTGCGAGACGCCATCAAGGAAAAGAGGCGCGGCAGGTTGAGTCGAGGTGTCCGGTTGCGCCAGGACAATGCCCCTGTCCACACGGCTTCTGTTGCCATGGCTGCACTGTAGGAGTGCGGCTTCAAAGAAATCCACCACCCACCCTACAGTCCAGACTTGGCACCGAGTGACTGCTTCCTGTTCTCAAACTTGAAGAGCACCTCAGTGGGCGGAGATTTCAAAACGATAGTGAGGAGCAAGAGGAAGTTTTCCAGCATTTTGTGGACAAAACTTCAGACTATTTTTTCAAGCGTATAAGAATGCTAGTTGAAAGGTGTCAAAAGTGCATCGAAGTTAAGGGCGGCTATGTCGAAAAGTGATTCGAAAAGTCTTTTCTATGACTATAAAAGTTGGTCGGGCCGGAAACATATAGAACCACCCTCGTATACCAGTATTTTATCAGACAGTAACCAGGAATCTGGACGAGACACATATGACACCAGTAATTCCGAAAATCGACATATGCCTACTAGCGTTCACAGTTCACAGCCTGCACGACCACCCTCCCTTCCAAGGCTTATGCATCAAAATTCAGTCAGCCCAGCGGCACAAACGCGTCGTCGAGAGCCCGGAAGCTCATAGAAGATAGTACACGTCGATGAACGTGCCTGGGACAGCCAACACGAAGCCCTTCACAAAGACGGCGGCAATGGTCCCCTTTTCAACGGACACGCCAGGGCTCCTACGTAACTGAGACTACTCGATGAACACGTCGTTGATACTGTGGGTTGTAAGGACGACGGCGGGGAATGAGAAGATGGAGCTGAAGAACCACAAGTGGTGACACTCCCAGGGGCCCGGAACGCACTCAGAACTGTCTTGGGTTATGTTAAGCGAAATAATAACACATTACACAGTACATTAAATCACAAGAATTCTGGAGCTCACTGTAAATTAATGGGGAACATTGACTCATTCTGTAGCGTCTCACTAGTCTTTAGTTGGGGTTCGGCTCACTCGTGACTGTTCCTTTTTGAAAACACGTGTGTACCTGCATGCACAACAGTGGCAGGAGTCCACCAAATCACAAAAAATCTGGAGCTCAGTGTAAATTAATTGGGAACACTGGATCATTCTGCAGCGTCTCACTAGTCTTTATTTGGGGTTCGGCTCTCTCGTGACTCTTCCTTTTTGAAAACATGCGTGTACCAGCGTGCACAACAGTGCCAGGAGTACATTAAATCACAATTCTGGAGCTCACTGTAAATTAATGGGGAACACTGAATCATTCTGTAGCGTCTCACTAGTGTTTAGTTGGGGTTCGGCTCACTCGTGACTGTTTCTTTTTGAAAACACGCGTGGACCTGCATGCACAACTGTGGAAGGAGTGCATTAAATCACAAGAGTTGTGGAGCTCACTGTAAATTAATGGGGAACATTGAATCATTCTGTAGCGTCTGACTAGTCTTTAGTTGGGGTTCGGCTCACTCGCGACTGTTTCTTTTTGAAAACACACGTGTACCTGCATGCACAACAGTGGCAGGAGTCCACCTAATCACAAGAAATCTGGAGCTCAGTGTAAATTAATGGGGAACATTGAATCAGTCTGTAGCGTCTAACTACTCTTTAGTTGGGGTTCGGCTCCCTCGTGACTGTTTCTTTTTGAAAACACGCGTGTACCTGCGTGCACAACAGTGGCAGGAGTATATTAAATCACAAGAATTCTGGAGCTCAGTATAAATTAATGGGGAACATTGAATCATTCTGTAGCGACTCACTAGTCTTTAGTTGGGGTTCGGCTCCCTCGTGACTGTTTCTTTTTGAAAACACGCGTGTACCTGCATGCACAACAGTGGTAGGAGTACATGTAATCACAAGAATTCTCGAGCTCAGTGTAAATTAATGGGGAACATTGAATCATCCTGTAGCGTCTAACTAGTCTTTAGTTGGGGTTCGGCTCACTCGTGACTGTTTCTTTTTGAAAACACGCGTGTACCAGCGTGCACAACAGTGCTAGGAGTCCACCTAATCACAAGAATTCTGGAGCTCACTGTAAATTAATGGGGAACGTTGAATCATCCTGTAGCGTCTCACTAGTCTTTAGTTTGGGTTCGGCTCACTCGTGACTGTTTCTTTTCGAAAACATGTGTGTACCTGCATGCACAACAGTGGTAGGAGTGCATTTAACCACAAGAAATCTGGAGCTCAGTGTAAATTAATGGGGAACATTAGATCATTCTGTAGCGTCTAACTAGTCTTTAGTTGGGGTTCGGCTCACTCGTGACTGTTTCTTTTTGAAAACCCGTGTGTACCTGCATGCACAACAGTGGTAGGAGTGCATTTAACCACAAGAAATCTGGAGCTCAGTGTAAATTAATGGGGAACATTGGATCATTCTGTAGCGTCTAACTAGTCTTTAGTTGGGGTTCGGCTCACACGTGACTGTTTCTTTTTGAAAACACGCGTGTACCTGCGTGCACAACAGTGGCAGGAGTACATTAAATCACAAGACTTCTGGAGCTCAGTGTAAATTAATGGGGAACATTGAATCATTCTGTAGCGACTCACTAGTCTTTAGTTGGGGTTCGGCTCCCTCGTGACTGTTTCTTTTTGAAAACACGCGTGTACCTGATATGTAGTATCAACTGCGATAACATGCGTGCTCGGCACTTGTGTGATAACGGGCTACGCCCACCACCTTTCCTATTTAAGCACATGTCACGATCTGTCTCTTCTTCATTGCAACCGCTTCTCATGTAATGTTCAGTTGGGGTCCGCACGCCGCGGACCAATAAAGTATGTTGTGTTTGTTAATGGTGTGCTGCTTCTGAAAGACATGACATAAATGTCGACGAGAGTTGGACACCCTGCCTTGCTCAACTTCGTGTGCAGCATTTTTCGGATATTGTGCCTTTCGGGATACTATAAAGCGACAACATGACGTCCGGTGATGAACCCTCTACAGCACACCGCACCATGAGCCCAGGTACGCCTTTATTTGGCAGTATCGAGCCATTTGATGAGTCTATATCAGAATGGACGACGTACGAGCAGCGAGTTTCATCGTATTTGGCAGTAAATTCAATACCTAAGGAACTGGAGGTCCATGCGTTCATCACTCTCATAGGACCAAAAACTTATCGTCTCTTAACCGACCTTGTTGCACCGTCAGAGCCTACTGCAAAGACTATAGACGAATTAAAGCAGGCGCTCAGAGCACATCTATCACCAAAGCCCTCCGTCATTGCGGAAAGAGCGAAATTCCACGTAAGAAAGCAAAAAGATTCCGAGACTATTGCAGATTTTGTTGCTGCTCTCAAGCATCTGGCACAAACCTGCAAATTCGGTACAAACTTAGACGAAACCATGAGAGACCGGTTCGTAACCGGACTCCAGCGAATGGATATACGAAAGTGTCTTTTTGCTGAAGACGAAACTCTGACATTTAAAAGAGCTGTAGAAAAAGCGCTCTCACTGGAGCAAGCGAGTAAGAATGCTTCTAGCTGCCATGAAGACCATAACTTAACAGCAGAAGTACAAAGACTCCAAGTAACTCGCCGAAAGACTGAACCACCCCAGCAAAAACCACAGCGCACATCGTGCTACCGCTGTAAAGCAACCGCACATATCAGCAAAGACTGTCCGTTCAGCAGTGCGAAATGTTTTCGATGCGGGAAGAAAGGTCACATTCAACGAGCGTGCTTATCAAAACGAACTGTGAAAGGAATGCAAGCAAGAGGCACGGCGAACTCTTTCCGAAATCTGAGCTTAACGAGTAGCGACTGTTCGCCGATTCAATTGAACAGCTTGGAAGGCAGCATTGCTCCCATATGTTTTGAAGTTGACATTGAAGGCCAAAAGGTGAAGATGGAGCTTGACACCGGCGCTGCGGTGTCAGTCATTACGGAAGAAAACTATCTGCGAATGTTTTCTCATGTCAGCCTAAATTGTGCAAATGTCGTTCTGCGCACGTACAGGGGCAAAATGTTGAAGCCGTTGGGAGTACTGGAAGTGACAGTGGAGTACAGAGGTCAACGTTACAGTTGTCGCGACGTGAAGAAAAGAGTCGAAGACAGGCAGCAGGAGGAATAGCCAGTTTACTGGGCAAGAGCGCGACTAGAATGATCGCGGGTGAAGATGATGCGTTCCCGATGAGCTTGGCTGGTCACGAGGGCGTGGCCTAGCATCGTCGTCAGCTACAGGTACCCCCTCCCTGGACCGTATGCCGGCGAGGAACGAGACGGACAGAAGGTAGGCCGGGTGCCCAATGTACCGAACGTGACGGATGCACCGGTGCGGGCGGGCAGGGGGACGAGGCACGAGAAAGTTCGGACACCGGGGTGATGGCAGGCAAAAAGGCAGGCTTCACACGGTCCACCGAGACCACCTCGAGCCGATGAGGAAGCCTAATGGTGATGGTCTTCGCTTGATGAGAGTGGACGGGAAAAGGGCCGTCGTACGGGGGTTGGAGCGGTTTACGAACCGCGTCGTGCCGCAGAAACACGTGGGTTGCGGAATGAAGAGCCGGATGAATGAAGACGGGACGGGACGAAGAGGACCGTGTGGGCAGTGGTCGCAAGTCAGCACAGTACGACTGCAGGCGAGTGGCGTAGTGAAGAAGGTCAGGAGCGGGTTGGGCAAGAGTTGCATGGTCGAAGAATTCTCCTGGTAGTCTTAACGGCGCGCCATGCACGAGCTCAGCAGGTGAGACAGGTGCGTCTGTCTTGATGGCAGCCCTGACGCCAAGGAGAATTAGTGGTAGGCGTTCCACCCAGTGGCTGGGGTCGTCATGTGAGCGCAGGGCGGTCTTCAGAGTGCGGTGGAGTCGTTCTACGAGGCCGTTGGCGCAAGGGTGATAAGCCGTCGTCTGTCGATCACCAAGGTAGAAATTTGGGGTAGTTGGTACATAGCCATGAGTAAAATCTTGCAGCCAAAGAGAGGACGAAGAGACAACGGTAGAAACACACAACAGCGGAACTGCAGACTCTCAACTAAAGGAATTTATTGACAATACGTCATTTAAAAGGCGCAAGAAAGTAGGACACAGATAGTGATAAAGGTGAGGATAAACATGTTCCAACAAAAGTTAGTCTCCTGCAGGATAATCAATCTCGACTGGTAAGAGGGACAAAGAAGTTTGACTAACACACTTATCTCCCAGTGAGGAGATTAGGGAGGCCTCCACAATCTCTCGAACATTCTTTTCTTTGAAGCGAGCACAAATGGTTGTAGCTTCGAACAGTGGTTTACATTTGCAAGTGCGACAGTGCACCGCAAGGTGCCCAGAAGGGGTGGAGGCATCAACCTTGCATCTGTGTTCTAGAAGCCGAGTATTAACACAACGGCCACTTTGGCCAACGTATGCTCTCCCGCATGTGAGGGGAATTTTGTATACAACATGCTGCATACACGGGACCAAGTTCTGTCTATGTTTGATTTTACAGCCAGCCTTAGAGGGGTTATTGATTTTTCTGCACAAAGACCTAAGCTTAACAGGTGCAGAGAGGACGACCGGAACGCTATACCTACTTGCTACATGTTTAATGTTGTGCGATAGGGTATGCAAGTACGGAATATTCACAGGTCTTCCATTAGGTCGCTCTCTGCTATGCTTTTCGGTCCCTTTTACTTTCCGTAGAAGGCTCTCGGCTATGCTGGACAGCAAACACACAGGGTAACCTCCTTCTACCAACTGTTTTATCTGGGCACAAAAACTCTCCTGCATCTTGTGTTCGCATGACTTCCTTAAAGCCTCCCCCAGCTTGGCGGAAGCAATCCCACGTTTTACAATTTTTGAATGCGAAGAGCAAAAGGCACACGTGGCAAAAAAACGTATCTACCTTCCTACTGAACAACCTTAAACGTCTGCCCCTTTCGGATCCTTTTCTCGTCCAGAACTCTACACAGATTATCCAGTGCGTGCAGGACATTAACTTTACCAATTTCGAGTTCTTCTCAATTGATGTGGAGGAACTGTTCTACTCGGTGCCCCAGGATTGCCTGTTGCAAGAAGTTCAGTCTCTAATTGAAAGGAGCAACCCCATCTGCTTCCAGAATGACACTGGGTTGAGTGTGACCACCTTCATGGAACTCCTTAATGTTTATCTCTCGTCCACTATAATCAGTGAAAGTGATAGCTTCTTTGTGCAAAAAGGTGGCACCCCTATAGGATCGTCGGTTTCACCCTTACTATGCGACATTTACCTTTCGGCATGTGATACGAGAATTTATAACGCTCTCGTCGGCACTTGTACATTCTACATTTTCAGATATGTAGACGATTTTCTTCTGTGCTATAGAAAAGATGAAGGCTCATCCTTAGTTCCCTGTGAACAGTTTTTTCTTCAATTGTTTCGCAAAAACGCACAAGGTCTCAGATTTACGTACGAACTCCCGCAGGAAGACATGTTGCAATTTCTCGACTTGAGACTTGAGCGGGGCACTTCCCATGTTTGTTGGTCCTATAACCCCAGGTCTGTAAAGGGCGTTTTGCCCTTTTGCTCTTCGCATTCAAAAATTGTAAAACGTGGGATTGCTTCCGCCAAGCTGGGGGAGGCTTTAAGGAAGTCATGCGAACACAAGATGCAGGAGAGTTTTTGTGCCCAGATAAAACAGTTGGTAGAAGGAGGTTACCCTGTGTGTTTGCTGTCCAGCATAGCCGAGAGCCTTCTACGGAAAGTAAAAGGGACCGAAAAGCATAGCAGAGAGCGACCTAATGGAAGACCTGTGAATATTCCGTACTTGCATACCCTATCGCACAACCTTAAACATGTAGCAAGTAGGTATAGCGTTCCGGTCGTCCTCTCTGCACCTGTTAAGCTTAGGTCTTTGTGCAGAAAAATCAATAACCCCTCTAAGGCTGGCTGTAAAATCAAACATAGACAGAACTTGGTCCCGTGTATGCAGCATGTTGTATACAAAATTCCCCTCACATGCGGGAGAGCATACGTTGGCCAAAGTGGCCGTTGTGTTAATACTCGGCTTCTAGAACACAGATGCAAGGTTGATGCCTCCACCCCTTCTGGGCACCTTGCGGTGCACTGTCGCACTTGCAAATGTAAACCACTGTTCGAAGCTACAACCATTTGTGCTCGCTTCAAAGAAAAGAATGTTCGAGAGATTGTGGAGGCCTCCCTAATCTCCTCACTGGGAGATAAGTGTGTTAGTCAAACTTCTTTGTCCCTCTTACCAGTCGAGATTGATTATCTTGCAGGAGACTAACTTTTGTTGGAACATGTTTATCCTCACCTTTATCACTATCTGTGTCCTACTTTCTTGCGCCTTTTAAATGACGTATTGTCAATAAATTCCTTTAGTTGAGAGTCTGCAGTTCCGCTGTTGTGTGTTTCTACCGTTGTGTCTTCGTCCTCTCTTTGGCTGCAAGATTTTACTCATGGCGTCTGTCGATGTTGGGAGCCGAGAAAACGGCACATCTCTGCGAACAGACGGGAGGTGAACTGGCGGCCTCTGTCGGTGGTAATCGTACCGGGCGCGCCGAAGCGGGCCACCCAAGTGTCGAGGAAAACGCGCACCACCGTGTCAGCAGTTATGTCGGCGATGGGAATGGCTTCCGGCCAGCGGGTGAAACGGTCAATGCAGGTGAAAAGGTAGGCTTTCCCGGCAGATGGGGGAAGGGGACCCACCAGGTCCAGATGAACATGACGGAAACGAGCATCGGGTGTAGGAAACAGTGATGGAGGCGAAAGTGTGTGGCGCTGAACTCTTGAGCGCTGACAGGCCAAACATAGGCGGGCCCAATCGCGGACGTCTCGGTTCAGCGAGGGCCAGACAAAGCGAGCCGCAATGAGCTTTTGAGTGGGCTTGATTCCTGGGTGGTGCAGGGAGTGAAAAACGTCGAAGATGTGTCGTCGAAAATCTTGCGGAATGAGGGGGCGTGGGCTGCCGGTGGAGACGTCGCACAGCAAATGGTAAGGCGTTCCAGGGAAGGGAATTTTGTGGATGGACAGAGATTGAGGGCAGGCAATGAGGTCTTGGATGGCTGCATCGTGGTCTTGAGCTTGCGCAATTGAAGCGTAGTCGACAGTGGTCGGGAACGTGATGGCGGAAATCCGTGCCCGTGAGAGAGCGTCCGCTGCGACGTTGCTGGTGCCAGGGAGGTGCCGAATATCTGTGGTGAATTCGGAGATGTACGCGAGATGGCGCACCTCCCGAGGCAAATGAGATGAGGAATCGGATGAGATGGCGTACGTAAGGGGCTTGTGGTCTGTGTAGACTGTGAAATTGCGTCCTTCGAGAAAGTGGTGGAAGTGCTTGATGGCGAGATATGTGGCAAGCAATTCACGGCCCAAACGTACTATACCGGGCCTCCGCCGGCTTCAGAGGCTTTGAAAAGAAGGCGAGTGGCTGAAGCTGTTCGTCGGGGGTGACTTGATGGAGGGCACCACCAACAGCTTCTGAAGACGCATCGACGGTAAGGATGATAGGGGCGTCAGGAATCGGATGAGCGATGAGCGTAGCCTCGGCCAGGGCACGCTTGATGCTGTGGAAGGCTGTTTCGGCGGCAGCAGTCCACGCGAGCGGTTTGGAAGGTCCACCGGGCCCAGAAAGAAGGGAGCAGAGCGGGTGGATCAGGTGGGCACAATGGGGGACGAAACGGCGGTAAAAATTTATGAGTCCTAAAAATTCTCGGAGCTTGCGTCTGGTGGCAGGACGCGGAAAATTGTCTATGGCTTCTACCTTGCGGTGGAGTGGGGTGATTCCTGCGGCGTCTATGCGATGGCCAAGAAACTCGATGGTAGAGACGCCCAGTTCACATTTTGCAGGGTTGACGACGACGCCATACTCTCGTAAACGCTGGAAAAGCTGCCGGAGGTGACCTTCGTGCTCGGAGGGGCTGGAGCTGGCCACCAGGATGTCGTCGAGGTAGCAGAAGCAAAAGTGGAGGCCGCGCGTGACTTCGTCAATAAATCTTTGAAAAGTCTGCGCCGCATTTCGCAAGCCGAAAGGCATCCGGATGTACTCGAATAATCCGAACGGGGTCGTGATGGGTAACGGCCGCGGCGGAGTGCTAGATCGAAGGATAGGCATGCCTGGGTCGTGTGGATGCGCGGAAGGTTGGTGCATATAGTCTTCGGGTCACCAGTTGTCGCGACGTGAAGAAAAGAGTCGAAGACAGGCAGCAGGAGGAATAGCCAGTTTACTGGGCAAGAGCGCGACTAGAATGATCGCGGGTGAAGATGATGCGTGCCCGATGAGCTTGGCTGGTCACGAGGGCGTTGCCTAGCATCGTCGTCAGCTACACAGTCTTCCTCTGCATGTCATCCGTGACCATGGTCCATCTCTGATTGGGCGCGATTGGCTACAGCATATCAAATTTGACTGGACTAGCGTGCATAGACTTGACGCATCAAGAGCGCAGGAAAACAAGAATTGTTCTAGAGCCATATCGGAACTGTGTTCAAAGTACTCTAGCTTATTCAAAGGCGACCTGGGCCACATAAAGGGAGAAGTTGTAAAGCTGCACTTGAAAGAAAATGCTTGACCATGTTTTTTTGAAGGCGCGCCCTGTAGCGTTCGCGCTAAAGCCAAGGGTAGAAAAGGAACTGAAAGGCATGGAAGCAATGGGAATTATTACTCCTATTGAAACGTCGGAATTTGCGACACCCGTGGTGCCTGTCGTTAAAACAAATGGACATATACGATTGTGTGGTGACTACAAGGTCACGAACAACCCAATCTTAGACAGTGTTCAATACCCACTACCACGAATCGATGACCTGTTAGCCGACCTGGGTGGTGGAAAAAATTTTTCGCGCATCGATCTCAGTCGCGCATATCAACAACTCGAAGTGGATGACGACTCAAAGAAATATTTGGCCATCAACACTCACTTAGGCTTGTACACCGTGAACCGCCTACCATACGGGATAACTCCAGCGCCCATGATTTTCCAGAAAGTTATGGACTCAATGCTGAAAAAGTTACCTGGCGTTACGTGCGACTTAGACGATATTCTAGTCACTGGCAAGACGGACGAAGATCACCTGCGCAACTTAGAAGCAGTTCTAAAGACTCTGTTGGAAAAGGGGGTTAGAGTACAACGCGACAAATGTGACTTTTTAAAACCAAGACTGGAATATTTGGGACACTTAATTGATTCTGAGAGCACCAGACCAACGCAAGAAAAAGTCAAAGCTGTTTTGTGTGAGCCCACCCCAAAAGATAAGCGACAACTAAAGTAATTTCTTGGAATGATAAATTATTATGGAAAGTTCCTTCCGAACTTATCGTCTGTGTTGCATCCGCTGAACAACTTTCTGTGTAAGGACAAACCGTGGATTTGGGACTCAAAATGCCAAAATGCGTACGAAGAGGTGAAGGACATGCTTGCTTCGACTGCAGTATTAACACACTATGACCCAGCAAAGCCGATTCAGCTTGGATGTGATGCCTCCCCGTATGGTGTAGGTGCCGTTCTGTCGCACATAGGACCAGACGGCATTAGACCCATTGCATACGCGTCAAGGACGTTGTCAAGTGCCGAAAGGAACTATAGTCAGCTCGAAAAAGAAGGTTTGGCATTAGTATTCGCCGTCAACAAATTTCATGCGTACATATACGGCCGGCATTTTCAACTTCTGACGGATCACAAGCCACTTTCGTTTATTTTCGGGCCAAAACGAGGAATACCAAGCATCGCCGCTGCACGCCTGCAGCGATGGGCGGTTTTGTTATCTGCTTACGATTTTTCACTTGAACACCGTTCGTCAGAAGATAACGTTGAACCAGACTGCTTATCAAGGCTACCACTGCCGAGCACAGAAGGCGAAGAGCATGACAATGTCAGTTCTTTTTTTCATCTCTGGATGGACACGCTTCCTGTAACCTGCAAAGACATCGCCAAAGAAACAAAAAGAAATCCCGTGTTATCAATCGTGATGACGTACACACTCCACGGATGGCCTGCGCATGTCACAGATAAGGAGTTAAAACCTTTCTTTCAACGTCGCCACGAGCTGTCCGTGCAGCAGAAATGTCTTCTTTGGGGACTACGTGTCATTGTTCCACCAACACTGAGGAGGAAAATGCTTGATGAACTACATAATTCCCACCCAGGAATCGTGCGAATGAAAGAATTGGGACGCAGTTACATCTGGTGGCCATCGATTGATGTCGACATAGAAGAGACTGCAAGAATCTGCAACCAGTGTCAGCAGCAACGCAACAATCCGTGTTCAGCGCCAGTGCATCCCTGGGTATGGCCAACGAAGCCGTGGCAAAGAGTGCATATTGATTTTATGGGACCGTTCATGAACAAAATGTTTCTCATTTTAGTTGACGCGCATTCCAAGTGGCCGGAGGTGTGGGAGATGTCTTCCACGACGTCTTCAGTGACAATTCAGAAATTGCGGGAAGCCTTCAGCAGGTATGGATTGCCAGAGACTATCGTATCAGATAATGGTGCACAATTTACCTCAGAAGAATTTAAAAGTTTTGTGCGCGCTAACGGAATTCGCCACGTGCTAACCGCGCCGTATCATCCTTGGAACAAATGGCATCGCAGAACGATTTGTTCAGTCCCTGAAACAAGGGCTTAAGAAAAGCAACGTTCATTCTTTACATCTGCGACTGTACAATTTCCTGATGACTTACCGCAACACGCCACATGCCACTACAAGGGAATGTCCGGCAACACTCATGATGGGTAGGCGTCTACGATCCAGATTGGATCTCGTAAGGGCATCACTGCACTCCGAAGTCCAACATCGACAGTTCAAGGGTGCCATCAACAGACGTGCTCGCGCAAGAACATTCAACGTTGGAGATACAGTGCTTGTGCGGAATTACTGGGGCCACCCTAAGTGGTTAAGAGGTGTGATTGTTGGACAGTCGGGGCCAGTGCCTTTTCAGGTGAAGGTATCAACCCGGACGGGAGTTCATGTCTGGAGAAGACATCAGGACCAGCTTCTGACCTCTGGGTATCCTGATCAAGTTCAGCACCAAGGATCATCAGCAAACGACCTGTGGTGGGACTCTACTGGAAGTTCCGAACCTGGCACATGCAACGCGCCTATCGAAAGACAGGCTGCGGTCGCCACGCGACGATATCCTCAGCGTCAACGACGTCCACCCGACTTCTATCGTCCAACATGAATTGCTGCAAATTTTTTAGTATTAACTCATGAAGTGACTAAGTTGTGACATCAAATGAATGCTTTATTCAGTGTTTGAAGAAAGTTTCGTTTATGGTTTCTGAACTTTGTGGCTATTTCATATTTGTGCGCAGTATAGCATTTAATGCGTAAAAAGAAAAAAAGTGACGAATTGTATAAGTTTTTTTCTGTATAAGGGTGAAGAAGTGATATGTAGTATCAACTGTGATAACATGCGCGCTCGGCACTTGTGTGATAACAGGCTACGCCCACCACCTTTCCTATTTAAGCACATGTCACGATCTGTCTCTTCTTCATTGCAACCGCTTCTCATGTAATGTTCAGTTGGGGTCCGCACGCCGCGGACCAATAAAGTATGTTGTGTTGGTTAATGGTGTGCTGCTTCTGAAATACATGACAGTACCTGCGTGCACAACAGTGGCAGGAGTGCATTAAATCACAAGAGTTATGGAGCTCACTGTAAATTAATCGGGAACATTGAATCATTCTGTAGCGTCTCACTAGTCTTTAGTTGGGGTTCGGCTCCCTCGTGAGTGTTTCTTTTTGAAAACACGCGTGTACCTGCGTGCACAACAGTGGCAGGAGTACATTAAATCACAAGAATTCTGGAGCTGAATGTAAATTAATGGGGAACGTTGAATCATTCTGTAGCGTCTCACTAGTCTTTAGTTGAGATTCGGCTCTCTCGTGACTGTTTCTCTTTGAAAACACGCGTGTACCTGCATGGACAACAGTGGCAGGAGTCCACCTAATCACAAGAAATCTGGAGCTCAGTGTAAATTAATGGGGAACATTCAATCATTCTGTAACGTCTAACTAGTTTTTAGTTGGGGTTCGGCTCCCTCGTGACTGTTTCTTTTTGAAAACACGTGTGTACCTGCATGCACAACAGTCGCAGGAGTACATTAAATCACAAGAGTTATGGAGCTCACTGTAAATTAATGGGGAACATTGAATCATTCTGTAGCGTCTCACAAGTCTTTAGTTGGGGTTCGGCTCACTCGCGACTGTTTCTTTTTGAAAACACGCGTGTACCTGCGTGCACAACAGTGGTAGGAGTACATGTAATCACAAGAATTCTGGAGCTCAGTGTAAATTAATGGGAACATTGAATCATTCTGTAGCGTCTAACTAGTCTTTAGTTGGGGTTCGGCTCACTCGTGACAGTTTCTTTTTGAAAACATGCGTGTACCAGCGTGCACAACAGTGGCAGGAGTACATTAAATCACAAGAATTCTGGAGCTCAGTTTAAATTAATGGGGAACATTGAATCATTCTGTAGCGTCTAACTAGTCTTTAGTTGGGGTTCGGCTCACTCGTGACTGTTTCTTTTTGAAAACACGTGTGTACCTGCGTGCACAACAGTGGCAGGGGTACATTAAATTACAAGAATTTTGGAGCTCAGTGTAAATAATGGGGAACATAGAATCATTCTGTAGAGTCGCACTAGTCTTTAGTTGGGGTTCGGCTCACTCGTGACTGTTTCTTTTTGAAAACATGCGTGTACCAGCGTGCACAACAGTGGCAGGAGTCCACCTAATCACAAGAAATCTGGAGCTCAGTGTAAATTAATGGGGAACATTGAATCATTCTGTACCATCTAACTAGTCTATAGTTGGGGTTCGGCTCACTCGCGACTGTTTCTTTTGAAAACACGCGTGTACCTGCGTGCACAACAGTGGTAGGAGTACATGTAATCACAAGAATTCTGGAGCTCAGTGTAAATTAATGGGGAACATTGAATCATCCTGTAGCGTCTCACTAGTCTTTAGTTGGGGTTCGGCTCACTCGTGACTGTTTCTTTTTGAAAACACGCGTGTGCCTGCATGCACAACAGTGGCAGGAGTCCACTTAATCACAAGAAATCTGGAGCTCAGTGTAAATTAATGGGGAACATTCAATCATTCTGTACCGTCTAACTAGTTTTTAGTTGGGGTTCGGCTCCCTCGTGACTGTTTCTTTTTGAAAACACGCGTGTACCTGCGTGCACAACACTGGCAGGAGTACATTAAATCACAAGAATTCTGGAGCTGAATGTAAATTAATGGGGAACATTGAACCATTCTGTAGCGTCTCACTAGTCTTTAGTTCGGGTTCGGCTCACTCGCGACTGTTTCTTTTTGAAAACACGCGTGTACCTGCGTGCACAACAGTGGTAGGAGTACATGTAATCACAAGAATTCTGGAGCTCAGTGTAAATTAATGGGAACATTGAATCATTCTGTAGCGTCTAACTAGTCTTTAGTTGGGGTTCGGCTCACTCGTGACAGTTTCTTTTTGAAAACATGCGTGTACCAGCGTGCACAACAGTGGCAGGAGTACATTAAATCACAAGAATTCTGGAGCTCAGTTTAAATTAATGGGGAACATTGAATCATTCTGTAGCGTCTAACTAGTCTTTAGTTGGGGTTCGGCTCACTCGTGACTGTTTCTTTTTGAAAACACGTGTGTACCTGCGTGCACAACAGTGGCAGGGGTACATTAAATTACAAGAATTTTGGAGCTCAGTGTAAATAATGGGGAACATAGAATCATTCTGTAGAGTCGCACTAGTCTTTAGTTGGGGTTCGGCTCACTCGTGACTGTTTCTTTTGAAAACATGCGTGTACCAGCGTGCACAACAGTGGCAGGAGTCCACCTAATCACAAGAAATCTGGAGCTCAGTGTAAATTAATGGGGAACATTGAATCATTCTGTACCATCTAGCTAGTCTATAGTTGGGGTTCGGCTCACTCGCGACTGTTTCTTTTTGAAAACACGCGTGTACATGCGTGCACAACCGTGGTAGGAGTACATGTAATCACAAGAATTCTGGAGCTCAGTGTAAATTAATGGGGAACATTGAATCATCCTGTAGCGTCTCACTAGTCTTTAGTTGGGGTTCGGCTCACTCGTGACTGTTTCTTTTTGAAAACACGCGTGTGCCTGCATGCACAACAGTGGCAGGAGTCCACTTAATCACAAGAAATCTGGAGCTCAGTGTAAATTAATGGGGAACATTCAATCATTCTGTACCGTCTAACTAGTTTTTAGTTGGGGTTCGGCTCCCTCGTGACTGTTTCTTTTTGAAAACACGCGTGTACCTGCGTGCACAACACTGGCAGGAGTACATTAAATCACAAGAATTCTGGAGCTGAATGTAAATTAATGGGGAACATTGAACCATTCTGTAGCGTCTCACTAGTCTTTAGTTCGGGTTCGGCTCACTCGTGACTGTTTCTTTTTGAAAACATGCGTGTACCAGCGTGCGCAACGGTGGCAGGAGTACATTAAATCACAAGAATTCTGGAGCTCAGTGTAAATTAATGGGGAACATTGAATCATTCTGTAGCGTCTCACTAGTCTTTAGTTGGGGTTCGGCTCCCTCGTGACTGTTTCCTTTTTGAAAACATGCGTGTACCAGCGTGCGCAACGGTGGCAGGAGTACATTAAATCACAAGAATTCTGGAGCTCACTGTAAGTTAATGGGGAACATTGAATCATTCTGTAGCGTCTCGCTAGTCTTTAGTTGGGGTTGGGCTCACTCGCGACTGTTTCTTTTTGAAAACACGTGTGTACCTGCGTGCACAACAGTGGTAGGAGTACATGTAATCACAAGAATTCTGGAGCTCAGTGTAAATTAATGGGGAACATTGAATCATTCTGTAGCGTCTAACTAGTCTTTAGTTGGGGTTCGGCTCACTCGTGACTGTTTCTTTTTGAAAACACGCGTGTACCTGCATGCACAACAGTGGCAGGAGTCCACCTAATCACAAGAAATCTGGAGCTCAGTGTAAATTAATGGGGAACATTGAATGATTCTGTACCATCTAACTAGTGTATAGTTGGGGTTCGGCTCACTCGCGACTGTTTCTTTTTGAAAACACGCGTGTTCCTGCGTGCACAACAGTGGCAGGAGTACATTAAATCACAAGAATTCTGGAGCTGAATGTAAATTAATGGGGAACATTGAATCATTCTGTAGCGTCTCACTAGTCTTTAGTTCGGGTTCGGCTCACTCGTGACTGTTTCTTTATGAAAACATGCGTGTACCAGCGTGCGCAACGGTGGCAGGAGTACATTAAATCACAAGAATTCTGGAGCTCAGTGTGAATTAATGGGGAACATCGAATCATTCTGTAGCGTCTCACTAGTCTTTAGTTGGGGTTCGGCTCCCTCCTGACTGTTTCTTTTTGAAAACACGTGTGTACCTTCGTGCACAACAGTGGCAGGAGTACATTAAATCACAAGAAATCTGGAGCTCAGTGTAAATTAATGGGGAACATTGAATCATTCTGTAGCGTCTAACTACTCTTTAGTTGGGGTTCGGCTCCCTCGTGCCTGTTTCTTTTTGAAAACACGCGTGTACCTGCGTGCACAACAGTGGCAGGAGTACATTAAATCACAAGAATTCTGGAGCTCAGTGTAAATTAATGGGGAACATTGAATCATTCTGTAGCGTCTCGCTTGTCTTTAGTTGTGGTTCGGCTCACTCGCGACTGTTTCTTTTTGAAAACACGCGTGTACCTGCGTGCACAACAGTGGCAGGAGTACATTAAATCACAAGAATTCTGGAGCTCAGTGTAAATTAATGGGGAACATTGAATCCTTCTGTAGCGTCTTTAGTTGCGTCTTTAGTTGGGCGACTAGTCTTTAGTTTGGGTTCGGCTCCCTCGTGACTGTTTCTTTGTGAAAACACGTGTGTACCTGCGTGCACAACAGTGGCAGGAGTACATTAAATCACAAGAGTTATGGAGCTCACTGTCAATTAATGGGGAACATTGAATCATTCTGTAGCGACTCACTAGTCTTTAGTTGGGGTTCGGCTCCCTCGTGACTGTTTCTTTTTGAAAACACGCGTGTACCTGCATGCACAACAGTGGCAGGAGTCCACCTAATCACAAGAAATCTGGAGCTCAGTGTAAATTAATGGGGAACATTGAATCATTCTGTACCATGTAACTAGTCTATAGTTGGGGTTCGGCTCATCCTGTAGCGTCTCACTTGTGACTGTTTCTTTTTGAAAAAACGCGTGTACCTGCATGCAGAACAGTGGCAGGAGTCCACAAGAAATCTGGAGCTCAGTGTAATTAATGGGGAACATTGAATGATTCTGTAGCGTCTAACTACTCTTTAGTTGGGGTTCGGCTCCCTCGTGACTGTTTCTTTTTGAAAACACGCGTGTACCTGCATGCACAACAGTGGCAGGAGTCCACCTAATCACAAGAAATCTGGAGCTCAGTGTAAATTAATGGGGAACATTGAATCATTCTGTACCATGTAACTAGTCTATAGTTGGGGTTCGGCTCTCTCGCGACTGTTTCTTTTTGAATACACGCGTGTACCTGCATGCACAACAGTGGCAGGAGTCCACCTAATCACAAGAAATCTGGAGCTCAGTGTAAATTAATGGGGAACATTCAATCATTCTGTACAGTCTAACTAGTTTTTAGTTGGGGTTCGGCTCACTCGTGACTGTTTCTTTTTGAAAACATGCGTGTACCAGCGTGCGCAACGGTGGCAGGAGTACATTAAATCACAAGAATTCTGGAGCTCAGTGTAAATTAATGGGGAACATTGAATCATTCTGTAGCGTCTCACTAGTCTTTAGTTGGGGTTCGGCTCCCTCGTGACTGTTTCTTTTTGAAGACACGTGTGTACCTGCGTGCACAACCGTGGCAGGAGTACATTAAGTCACAACAGTTATGCAGCTCACT
>NC_088210.1:1400565-1454042 GCF_037126465.1 Ornithodoros turicata
AATTAATGGGGAACATGAAATCATTCTGTAGCGTCTCGCTAGTCTTTAGTTGGGGTTCGGCTCACTCGTGACTTTTTGTTTTTGAAAACATGCGTGTACCTGCATGCACAACAGAGGCAAGAGTACACTTAATCACAAGAAATCTGGAGCTTAGTGTAAATTAATGGGGAGCATTGAATCATTCTGTAGAGTCTCACTAGTCTTTAGTTGAGGTTCGGCTCACTCGTGACTGTTTCTTTTTGAAAACATGCGTGTACCTGCGTGCACAATAGTGGCAGGAGTACATGTAATCACACGAATTCTGGATCTCAGTGTAAATTAATGGGGAACACTGAATCATTCTGTAGCGTCTCACTAGTCTTTAGCTGAGGTTCAATTCCTTCGTGACTGTTTCTTTTTGAAAACACGCGCGTACCTGCGTGCACAATAGTGGCAGGAGTACATTAAATCACAAGAATTCTGGAGCTGAGTGTAAATTAATGGGAACATTGAATCATTCTGTAGCGTCTCACTAGTCTTTAGTTGAGGTTCGATTCCTTCGTGACTGTTTCTTTTTTAAAACACGTGTGTACCTGCATGCCCAACAGTGGCAGGAGTCCACCTAATCTCAAGAAATCTGGAGCTCAGAGTAAATATTGGGAACGTTGAATCATTCTGTAGCGTCTGACTAGTCTTTAGTTGGGGTTCGGCTCTCTCGTGACTGTTTCTTTTTGAAAACACGCGTGTACCTGCGTGCACAACAGTGGCAGGAGTACATTAAATCACAAGAATTCTGGAGCTCAGCGTTAATTAATGGGAACATTGAATCATTCTGTAGCGTCTAACTAGTCTTTGGTTGGGGTTCGGCTCCCTCGTGACTGTTTCTTTTTGAAAACACGCGTGTACCTGCGTGCACAACATTGGCAGGGGTACAGTAAATCACAAGAAATCTGGAGATCAGTGTAAATTAATAGGGAACACTGAATCATTCTGTAGCGTCTACTAGTCTTTAGTTGGGTTTCGGCTCCCTCGTGACTGTTTCTTTTTGAAAACACGCGTGTACCTGCGTGCACAACAGTGGCAGGAGTACATTAAATCACAAGAATTCTGGAGCTCAGTGTAAATTAATGGGGAACATGAAATCATTCTGTAGCGTCTCGCTAGTCTTTAGTTGGGGTTCGGCTCACTCGTGACTTTTTGTTTTTGAAAACATGCGTGTACCTGCGTGCACAACAGAGGCAGGAGTACATGTAATCACAAGAATTCTGGAGCTCAGTGTAAATTAATGGGGAACACTGAATCATTCTGTGGCGTCTCACTAGTCTTTAGTTGAGGCTCGGCTCTCTCGTGACTGTTTCTTTTTGAAAACATGCGTGTACCTGCGTGCACAACAGTGGCAGGAGTACAGTAAATCACAAGAATTCTGTAGCTCAGCGTTAATTAATGGGAACATTGAATCATTCTGTAGCGTCTCACTAGTCTTTAGTTCGGGTCGGCTCACTCGTGAGTGTTTCTTTTTGAAAACATGCGTGTACCTGCGTGCACAACAGTGGTAGGAGTACGTTGAATCATAAGAATTCTGAAGCTCAGTGTAAATTAATGGGGAACATTGAATCATTCTGTAGCTTCTCACTAGTGTTTAGTTGAGGTTCAATTCCTTCGTGACTGTTTCTTTTTGAAAACACGTGTGTACCTGCATGCACAACAGAGGCAAGAGTACACTTAATCACAAGAAATCTGGAGCTTAGTGTAAATTAATGGGGAGCATTGAATCATTCTGTAGAGTCTCACTAGTCTTTAGTTGAGGTTCGATTCCTTCGTGACTGTTTCTTTTTTAAAACACGTGTGTACCTGCATGCCCAACAGTGGCAGGAGTCCACCTAATCTCAAGAAATCTGGAGCTCAGAGTAAATATTGGGAACGTTGAATCATTCTGTAGCGTCTGACTAGTCTTTAGTTGGGGTTCGGCTCTCTCGTGACTGTTTCTTTTTGAAAACACGCGTGTACCTGCGTGCACAACAGTGGCAGGAGTACATTAAATCACAAGAATTCTGAAGCTCAGTGTCAATTAATGGGGAACATTGAATCATTCTGTAGCGTCTAACTAGTCTTTAGTTGGGTTTCGGCTCCCTCGTGACTGTTTCTTTTTGAAAACACGTGTGTACCTGCATGCGCAACAGAGGCAGGAGTACACTTAATCACAAGAAATCTGGAGCTTAGTGTAAATTAATGGGGAGCATTGAATCATTCTGTGGCGTCTCACTAGTCTTTAGTTGAGGCTCGGCTCTCTCGTGACTGTCTCTTTTTGAAAACACGCGTGTACCTGCGTGCACAACAGTGGCAGGAGTACATTAAATCACAAGAATTCTGGAGCTCAGTGTTAATTAGTGGAAACATTGAATCATTCTGTAGCGTCTCACTAGTCTTTAGTTGAGGTTCGATTCCTTCGTGACTGTTTCTTTTTGAAAACACGTGTGTACCTGCATGCACAACAGAGGCAGGAGTACACTTAATCACAAGAAATCTGGAGCTTAGTGTAAATTAATGGGGAGCAATTAATCATTCTGTAGCGTCTAACTAGTATTTAGTTGGGGTTCGGCTCCCTCGTGACTGTTTCTTTTTGAAAACACGCGTTTACCTGCGTGCACAACAGTGGCAGGGGTACAGTAAATCACAATAATTCTGGAGCTCAGTGTAAATTAATGGGGAACACTGAATCATTCTGTGGCGTCTCACTAGTCTTTAGTTGAGGCTCGGCTCTCTCGTGACTGTCTCTTTTTGAAAACACGCGTGTAACCGCGTGCACAACAGTGGCAGGAGTACGTTAAATCACAAGAATTCTGGAGCTCAGTGTAAATTAATGGGGAACATTGAATAATTCTGTAGCGTCTCACTAATCTTTAGTTGGGGTTCGGCTCACTCGTGACTGTTTGTTTTTCAAAACATGCGTGTACCTGCGTGCACAACAGTGGCAGGAGTACATTAAATCACAAGAATTCTGGAGCTCAGTGTTAATTAATGGGGAACATTGAATCATTCTGTAGCGTCTAACTAGTCTTTAGTTGGGTTTCGGCTCCCTCATGACTGTTTCTTTTTGAAAACACGCGTGTACCTAAGGGCACAACAGTGGCAGGAGTACATGTAATCACAACAAATATGGAGCTCAGTGTAAATTAATAGGGAACATTGGATCATTCTGTAGCGTCTCACTAGTCTTTAGTTGGGGTTCGGCTCCCTCGTGACTGTTTCTTTTTAAAAACACGCGTGTACCTGCGTGCACAACAGTGGCAGGGGTATAGTAAATCACAAGAATTCTGGAGCTCAGCGTTAATTAATGGGAACATTGAATCATTCTGTAGCGTCTCACTAGTCTTTAGTTCGGGTCGGCTCACTCGTGAGTGTTTCTTTTTGAAAACATGCGTGTACCTGCGTGCACAACAGTGGTAGGAGTACGTTGAATCATAAGAATTCTGAAGCTCAGTGTAAATTAATGGGGAACATTGAATCATTCTGTAGCTTCTTACTAGTCTTTAGTTGAGGTTCAATTCCTTCGTGACTGTTTCTTTTTTAAAACACGTGTGTACCTGCATGCACAACAGAGGCAAGAGTACACTTAATCACAAGAAATCTGGAGCTTAGTGTAAATTAATGGGGAGCATTGAATCATTCTGTAGAGTCTCACTAGTCTTTAGTTGAGGTTCGGCTCACTCGTGACTGTTTCTTTTTGAAAACATGCGTGTACCTGCGTGCACAATAGTGGCAGGAGTACATGTAATCACACGAATTCTGGAGCTCAGTGTAAATTAATGGGGAACACTGAATCATTCTGTAGCGTCTCACTAGTCTTTAGCTGAGGTTCGGCTCTCGCGAGACTGTTTCTTTTTTAAAACACGCGTGTACCTGCGTGCAAAAGAGTTGTAGGAGTACACTTAATCACAAGAAATCTGAAGCTCAGTGTAAATTAATGGGGAACATTGAATCATTCTGTAGCGTCTCATTGGTCTTTAGTTGGGGTTCGGCTCCCTCGTGACTGTTTCTTTTTTAAAACACGTGTGTACCTGCATGCACAACAGTGGCAGGAGTACATTAAATCACAAGAATTCTGGAGCTGAGTGTAAATTAATGGGAACATTGAATCATTCTGTAGCGTCTCACTAGTCTTTAGTTGAGGTTCGATTCCTTCGTGACTGTTTCTTTTTTAAAACACGTGTGTACCTGCATGCACAACAGTGGCAGGAGTCCACCTAATCACAAGAAATCTGGAGCTCAGAGTAAATATTGGGGAACGTTGAATCATTCTGTAGCGTCTGACTAGTCTTTAGTTGGGGTTCGGCTCTCTCGTGACTGTTTCTTTTTGAAAACACGCGTGTACCTGCGTGCACAACAGTGGCAGGAGTACATTAAATCACAAGAATTCTGAAGCTCAGTGTCAATTAATGGGGAACATTGAATCATTCTGTAGCGTCTCACTAGTCTTTAGTTGAGGTTCGATTCCTTCGTGACTGTTTCTTTTTGAAAACACGTGTGTACCTGCATGCACAACAGAGGCAGGAGTACATTAATCACAAGAAATCTGGAGATTAATGTAAATTAATGGGAAACATTGAATCACTCTGTAGCGTCTCACTACTCTTTAGTTGGGGTTCCGCCCACTCGTGACTGTTTCTTTTTGAAAACACGCGTGTACCTGCATGCACAACAATGGGAGGAGTACACTTAATCACAAGAAATCTGGAGCTCAGTGTAAATTAATGGGGAACATTGAATCATTCTGTAGCGTCTCACTAGTCTTTAGTTGAGGTTCGGCTCCCTCGTGACTGTTTCTTTTTGAAAACACGTATGTACCTGCACGCACAACAGTGGTAGGAGTACATTTAACCACAATAAATCTGGAGCTGAGTGTTGTAGCGGCCGCAGGTCGGCGCCACCGGAATATACCCGCCAAAAATAAACGCTGACGCGCGCTCACGGGCTCAAGTTCTTAGCGAGCCAAGTGCAGTCTCATTCTGTTGCCTCCTAAGCTGTCTGCCTGTCTAAGGTTCGCGCAGTGCAGGATTTTCCCATACCCACCTCCCTTCGCAAGCTCCGGGAGTTCCTGGGATTGATAAATTTCCATCGTCGCTTTATCCCGCACTCCGCCGACATCCTCCGGCCACTCACGGACCTTCTTCGTGCTTCCACAAAGACTAACCAGCCCTTCGACCTTCCTACTGAAGCTCAAGACGCTTTCTTCCAAGCCAAAAATGCTTTGGCCAACGCCACTATGTTGGTGCATCCCGTTTCTTCGGCCCCACTTCGGCTCATGGTCGATGCCTCAACACACGCTGTCGGTGCTGTGCTCCAGCAATCTTCCTCCACGGACTGGAGGCCACTGGCTTTCTTCTCCCAGCGCCTTAAACCATCTGAGGAGAAGTACAGTACCTTCAGCCGCGAACTTCTCGCCATCTATTACGCCATCAAGCATTTCCATTACTACCTAGACGGAAGCCATTTCCACGTCCTTACAGACCATAAGCCTTTGACTTTTGTTTTCAAGACCAACCGCACGACCTATCCTTCTACTGATCTTCGTCACCTCTCGTTCATTTCCGAGTACACCACGGACATTCGCTTCATTCACGGGACAGACAATCAAGCGGCGGACGCTCTCTCGCGCATCGAGGCTGCTCCTGTTCTCACACTCGATGCTCTCGCAGCTGCGCAGGCCTGCGACCAAGAGCTTCAAGCACTGTTCTCTCCTGGCACAACCAAATCCTCCCTCCGCCTGGAGTATGTTTCCCTCCCTCTTGCACCTTGCGGTATCGCTTGTGACGTTTCCGGTTCTGCGCCTCGTCCGTACCTGCCCTCTACGCTTCGTTTCTCCGCGTTTGAGGCGCTGCACAACATTAGTCATCCTGGCATTCGGGCTACGCAGCGGCTATTGTGCTCACGTTATGTCTGGCCTGGTATAAACACCGATGTCCGGCGCTGGACAAGATCTTGCACTGCCTGCCAGAAGAGCAAAGTCACTCGCCATACTAAGTCCCCTCCTGGCCACTTCCCCCACCCGACGGTCGCTTCCGTCACATCCACGTCGACCTTGTGGGCCCTTTACCACCGTCCCGAGACCTTCACCATCGACATCGCGGGCCAGCGCCAAGTAGTCTCGCTGGACCGCCTCAAGCAGGCCTACCTTGAAGCCGTCGCCCCTGCTCCCCCACTCGCTCTTGGCGAAGACTCTTTCCCCGCCTTATCTCCTCCGAAGCCTCGTCGCAAAGTTACTTGGGCAGCTCCGCTTCGTGTCCACAGCCCCACTTCGCCTCCGCTCTGAAGGGGGTGGGGCCCTGTAGCGGCCGCAGGTCGGCGCCACCGGAATATACCCGCCAAAAATAAACGCTGACGCGCGCTCACGGGCTCAAGTTCTTTGCGAGCCGAGTGCAGTCTCATTCTGTTGCCTCCTAAGCTGTCTGCCTGTCTACTTCTCTCTGCGACAAGCCACAGTGTAAATTAATGGGGAACACTGAATCATTCTGTAGTGTCTCACTAGGCTTTATTTGAGGTTCGGTTCACTCTTGACTGTTTCCTTTTGAAAACACGTGTGTACCTGCATGCACAACAGTGGTAGAAGTACATTTAACCACAAGAAATCTGGAGCTGAGTGTAAATTAATGGGGAACATTGAATCATTCTGTAGCGTCTCACTAGTCTTTAGTTCGAGTTTAGGCTCACTCGTGACTGTTTCTTTTTGAAAACATGCGTGTACCTGCGTGCACAACAGTGGCAGGAGTACATTAAATCACAAGAATTCTCGAGCACAGTGTAAATTAATGGGGAACATTGAATCATCTGTAGCGTCTCAGTAGTCTTTAGTTGGGGTTCGGCTAACTCGTCACTGTTTCTTTTTGAAAACAGGCGTGTACCTGCATGCACAACAGTGGCAGGAGTCCACCTAATCACAAGAATTCTGGAGCTCAGTGTAAATTAATGGGGAACATTGAATCATTCTGTAGCGTCTGACTAGTCTTTAGTTGGGGTTCGGCTCCCTCGTGGCTGTTTCTTTTTGAAAGCACGCGTGTACGTGCGTGCACAACAGTGGCAGGGGTACAGTAAATCACAAGAAATCTGGAGCTTTGTGTAAATTAATGGGAGCATTGAATCATTAAGTAGAGTATCACTAGTCTTTCGTTGGGGTTGTGCTTACTCGTGACTGTTTCTTTTTGAAAACACGCGTGTACCTGCATGCACAGCAGTGGCAGGAGTACATTAAATCACGAGAATTCTGGAGCTCAGTGTAAATTAATGGGGGACATTGAATCATTCTGTAGCGTCTAACTACTCTTTAGTTGAGGTTCGGCTCACTCGTGACTGTTTCTTTTTGGAAACACGCGTGTACCTGCGTGCACAACAGTGGCAGGAGTACATTAACTCACAAGAATTCTGGAGCTCAGTGTTAATTAATGGGAACATTGAATCATTCTGTAGCGTCTCACTAGTCTTTAGTTGGGGTTCAGCTCACTCGTGACTGTTTCTTTTTTGAAACACGTGTGTACCTGCATGCACAGCAGTGGCAGGAGTACATTAAATCACAAGAATTCTGGAGCTCAGTGTAAATTAATGGGGGACATTGAATCATTCTGTAGCGTCTGACTAGTATATAGTT
The DNA here is from genome assembly GCF_037126465.1 of Ornithodoros turicata. Lineage (NCBI taxonomy): Eukaryota > Metazoa > Arthropoda > Arachnida > Ixodida > Argasidae > Ornithodoros > Ornithodoros turicata. Next base: position 1,408,184 of record NC_088210.1, read on the forward strand.
GGGGCTCGGCTCACTCGTGACTGTTTCTTTTTGAAAACACGCGTGTACCTGCATGCACAACAGAGGCAGGAGTACACTTAATAACAAGAAATCTGGAGCTCACTGTAAATTAATGGGGAACATTGGATCATCCTGTAGCGTCTCACTAGTCTTTAGTTCGGGTTCGGCTCACTCGTGACTTTCTTTTTGAAAACACGTGTGTACTTACATGCACAAAAGTGGTAGGAGTACATTTAACCACAAGAAATCTGGAGCTCATTTATATTAATGGAGAACATTGCATCATTCTGTAGCGTCTCACTAGTCTTTAGTTCGGGTTCGGCTCACTCGTGACTGTTTCTTTTTTGAAACACGTGTGTACCTGCATGCACACCAGTGGCAGGAGTACATTAAATCACAAGAATTCTGAAGCTCAGTGTAAATTAATGGGGAACATTGAATCATTCTGTAGCGTATCACTGGTCTTTAGTTGGGGTTCGGTTCACTCGTGACCGATTCTTTTTTGAAAACACTCGTGTACCTGCATGCACAACAGTGGCAGGAGTACACTTAATCACAAGAAATCTGGAGCTCACTGTAAATTAATGGGGAACATTGAGTCATTCTGTAGCGTCTGACTAGTCTTTAGTTGAGGTTCGGCTCCCTCGTGACCAATTCTTTTTTGAAAACACGCGTGTACCTGCATGCACAACAGTGGCAGGAGTACACTTAATAACAAGGAATCTGGAGCTCACTGTAAATTAATGGGGAACATTGGATCATCCTGTAGCGTCTCACTAGTCTTTAGTTCGGGTTCGGCTCACTCGTGACTTTCTTTTTGAAAACACGTGTGTACTTACATGCACAAAAGTGGTAGGAGTACATTTAACCACAAGAAATCTGGAGCTCATTTATATTAATGGAGAACATTGCATCATTCTGTCGCGTCTCACTAGTCTTTGGTTCGGGTTCGGCTCACTCGTGACTGTTTCTTTTTTGAAACACGTGTGTACCTGCATGCACACCAGTGGCAGGAGTACATTAAATCACAAGAATTCTGGAGCTCAGTGTAAATTAATGGGGAACATTGAATCATTGTGTAGCGTATCACTAGTCTTTAGTTGGGGTTCGGTTCACTCGTGACCGATTCTTTTTTGAAAACACGCGTGTACCTGCATGCACAACAGTGGCAGGAGTACACTTAATCACAAGAAATCTGGAGCTCACTGTAAATTAATGGGGAACAGTGAATCATTCTGTAGCGTCTGACTAGTCTTTAGTTGAGGTTCGGCTCCCTCGTGACGGTTTCTTTTTCAAAACATGCGTGTAACTGCATGCACAACAGTGGCAGGAGTACATTAAATCACAAGAATTCTGGAGGTCAGTTTAATTAATGGGGAACATTGAATGCTTTCTCTCCCTTTTTTTTCGGTGATGAGTAGTGCAGGTGCGGAACGTGCATGTGTCAGTATGAAGGACATTAGGGTGCAGCGAATTGATGTGGTACATATTTTATGTAAAAAACAGAGGCGCGCAATTGTCTGGTGCATGGTGAGATTAGTGCAGTGATTTGCCGGAAACTAACCTTCTCATTCCTGCATACATCCCCTGTGGCACGAGTCATCAAAATTAAAAATATATACTTTCTCCGCCGACGGAGTTGCTGATTCTTTCATTTAACACATATCTTGTGATTGGAACTACCTGTTGAATTGCTTGGCATGTATTTCCTGGAATAATCTCAGTGACATTTGTGATTATATGAATGAAGCATGGTTATTTTGTAACCAAACATATTCTTCTTTACAACAATTTTAGACCACATCTAGAATGACAAACACTCTAACATCATTGCGTCTTCACACAGTCACTCCACACAAAATCATCAATGTCTAACAAGATTTAAATCAAATATGAGTGATTTAAGGTCTTTATGACCAGTATAAGACCTTAAGATATTTCTTCGCTTGTATTGGAAAGTACTCACACACCACCATAAAGGTGTCTGTACTAGTGCCACCATACTGAATGTGTAATGTGTGTGCATGTGGAGCTGCATTCCAATGGTAGCACTGTCGTACTACATATCCTGCATTTTCTTTCATACAGGAGTATACTGTGTATCAGGCCTGCAGGGGCAGCAAGCTGAAGAACAGAGCCACAACCTACGAAGAAGTTCTGGGGATTGTTTCGAAAACAGCAGAAGTGTAAGGGAACGTTTTACTTGGTAACCAGATACACTTAATGTACTGTGCAACTCTAAGATGTTGTTTTGATCGCTGCAGATTCAACAGACTTCACAGATTTTTCCACCCTTTCTCTTTATGTACAATAAATGCTTGATCCAGTACTCTATGACTTGTGTCATACATTACTGCATGACTTGCAATTCCATTAAAACAAGACACACAATTAGACATCCTACGGTGCTGTCCCCAAATTTGTGGGAATTAATGCACTCCACACTTCAAACAAAAGCCGACTCTCTCAGGTGGCCGTGATAATTACGGGAATAGCCGGCAACATAGCTGCCATTAAAATCCCTGTAAATTTTACGGCTGCATTTTTTGTAAGACACCGTAATTTTCACGGCAAAAAACCAGCATTCTGGTTACATCAAAATTACCGTAAATTTAACAGCAGTACTTCTCCAGAAGTGGCCGTAATTTTAACGGGAAAAGTCCGGCAACATAGCTGCCATTAAAATATACGTAAATTTTACGGTAGTTTTTTACAGTGTACAGATATGCGGTTATGTGGTTTCATCAACCTGAAGTTAAAAAAGCAAACAGAACGATATTGTGCGATTTGGGGGCGTCAGATGCAGCGTTGCTTCCCTCCCCAAGCAGCACAATGTACTGAAAGTCGAGTACATTAGGGGTGGACGGTATGTGTCTTATCGATGTGCCTTAGTTTCACGAGCCCTTTCAAGGTATCCCACCAACCCGTCCACCCCTATTGCGCCCGACTTTCAGTACATTTGGCTGCTTGGGAACTGTTATTTTTCCTACTATCACTCTATGGGCTGGCTTCGGAACCTCCTTTCGTCGCACTGAGAGCGATTGCGCCCAAAAAGTCATCGCGCATTATGGTCTGGTGCCCCGAAAAGTGTGATAATCCGATGGGATAGTTCGTGAATATCACTGTCAATTATCATGAATTTGAGTGAATTCGGCACGCTCTTCATATTGCTTGGGTAAAAAAGTGACCTTTACTTAGGGAATTTCCGAGTTCAGTTCGCAAATATTTACATAATTAAACTTGGAGTACATCACATTCACCTTAGGAGGCGGGAAAAACCTAATAAGAACAAATGTCGTTGATCGCATGATTCTAGGTGGTGTCGTTTTTTTATCATAATTCAATGACACGTTTTCTCGGACACTCTGTATGTATATTACCCTCGTATTAGGAAAAGTGCACGAATATTGTCTTATATTTTCTTAAAGAGGGTAGAACGATGATGACACATCTCATTCGAATTCTCAAGTTGTTCACGTATGCCATGTTGTTGGGGTAACTCGATACTGTAACTAAGCTACTCAGCCTAGCTATTTTCAGTAACTTAGCTTAGCTCTTTGCTTTTGAACTCCAGTTTCCTTGAGGAGTTCATTTCTCTCTCTCTCTCTTTTCCTTTTTTGTGGGAGGGATAAGTTTGTCAGAGTAACTTGAAGAAAGTTCCAAGTTCCTTTTGTTCGATTCTCATCTACAAAAATCCTCCCCCATGACTTGAGATGAAAGATGACACGCGCACGGCGCTCCTAACTCCCTTGCTGTTACACGGTGAACGTTACAATTTATGATTTTGCCGTGCATTAGAAAGCCCGGGTGTCGCGTATTCATAATGATAGAGGGCTTTTGTGTAGTAGGTTTAAAACTTGGCACGGTTCTACGATATGTGGATAGGGGACAACTCATAGAGCATGAACTTGCATTGTGCTCCTTTCATGCACCTTATTACGAGATGAAAATCATCAAATCCCTCCCTAAAGAAGCCTCTAGACATAGGCTTATTTCGTCGTAGCAGATATTGATATCGTTTTTGTATATCAAGGCTATTTTGAAACGTCTTGAATCGCCCATTGTGCCAACAAGGTCTGGATTAACCATATATGCAGGTCAAGAGCTAAAGAGTATATATATTGTGTAGCAAGTAACTTGAAGGTAACTTGAAGGTAACTTGTTACATTACTAACTTAGCTTAGGAACTTCATGTCAATTTTCACTCCGTTTTATTACGTGTAACAGCGTTTGAAATCTGGTCACAGGCCGGTTTCACGTGAGTTCACAACAGTGAGGTCCCATCGACCTTCTGGGTTTTGAGTATTTTTATCTTTATGAGCTCATCTATATTAGGATTAGGGTTTCCGGTAGCTACCGAAATCCATTGATAAACGTACGCCGGTAAAATTTTCTCATGTTCGGTGGAAACCGATTTTGCACCGATAACCACCGTAAATGACCTTCTGAGGGTGCTCGGTTTTGCACAAAAAAAACAACAAAAAGAAACAGGAATTTCGAACGGGCAAAGCAATCCAGCCATCGAAAACGACGGTTATTCACCTCATTGGGCCATTGCACTGCACTCAGCTTTCCACGGGGGCAAAATCTGGTGGGTAGCTCCAAATAGTGTGTTCACACCTACACCAGTGTACTCAGGAACTAACGATGAAAGATGAAAGTCGCTGAAAAGGTTAGCCAGCTGTAGGACTCGAACCCACATCTTCTGGATTACCGGTCCAGGGCTCTACCAATTGAGCTAAGCTAACACGCCTTCTGAGCGACTTCCAAGGGTGCGTCATCTGAAGGGACAAACAAGCCACTCACTCTCACTTATCCTCCTTTCACTCTTACATTTTTGCTCACGCACACACACTTTCATACGACGGGATCGACGCAAGCGGCACCTGTTGAACATGAAAGAAAGGCAATTTGAGGCTTTGTTTGTATTTCTCCCTTCTATGTTGTTCCAGCCTCAGAACATTAGTTCTTTCATGTTCAACAGGTGCCGCTTGCGTCGATCCCGTCGTATGAATGTGTGTATGAGTGAGCAAAAACGTAACAGTGAAAGCAGGATGAGTGAGAGTGAGCGGCTGGTTTGTCCCTTCAGTTGACGCACCCCGAAAGTCGCTGGGGAGGCGTGTTAGCCAACGCCTCCTCTATACTGTCTATGCCTGTCACATCGGCGGGCTCCCCATTGTTCGTGGCGCAACCGGTTGTGTAAGCGCGCTGCACCAGGCGGCGCCAAATCCCCCGGATTCTGATGTGGGGAGAGCCGGCTCGCGAACGCCCGCTGCAATCGCGCTACCGCGCGCAGTCATGCCTTTCCCCTTTCATGATTACCTGCTTTCTTTGCAAACCCGCTAATTGGAATGAGTAGTTCAAATAACACGGTGTACAGAACCTGAACACATTTTATTTACAGTTTTCCATCATAGATGCTGGCTATCAGCTTACAGCAATGCCACATACTTTCAAGATTTTTCTGTTTGCTGTTCAGAGGTGCCTTCTTTTCTGCAGCTCTCTACTATTTACAGCAAAGTTGCCCAGCAATTGCCTTGAACAGCTTGGTACACACAAGCTTAAACAAATCGCGCCTGTGCATCGTTCGTGCAGGGGAAGAAGCTCAATGTTAACAGTACCGGCACAGCACCTTCTACTGCTGCCGAAAGTGGGCGCCTTATGTTTTCTCTGTACTTTAGAAGGTTTCTTTAGGTTACTTTAGGTTTCGTATGTCCTTGAGTATATGACATTGGTCGTATCGTCGTATGCAAGAAACAGCTGTCTTGATGTTATCTGCAGGGTGCTCAGCAATATGAGTCAGCTTCTACTCGCGCAGAAATTGTCGAAACAGCGAAAGCAGAGATAAATAACGAGACTACAAGACTACGCACCACAACAAACAACGTGTGTGAATCCGGGGGATACAGCGCCGCCAGTGGCGGAAAGGTGCATACGCGAGGAGGAATAGGAGAGGGAAGAAGCGGCCCAAGAGTGGGTGACTTGCCAGGCATAGATAGTATAGATACAGTGGCTAGAAGGAGAAGTCTGCCGGGCGCCATATACACGCCATGCGATAGGGAAGCGCAAACTGCAATGACAAATTCTGGCGTAGCAGAGGGCGCTGCAACCACTAGGCGAGTCGGGTCTCGGGAAGCAGACGTTTACTTGACAACTCAACGTGTGACGTTTCGAGCATTTGTTTGTTCAAATTGTGTCTCTTTGGGCGCTTTTGTGTGTCACTTAGCGAAGTCTGGGTATCCAGTCTTCACGACATGGTCCATTCCACCGTGAGGACGAACATGAGGTCCTCCTGTTCCGACCACCGAAAGAAACTATCCGCCGAGAAGAGTAGACGCGTAACGTAAAGTGCGGAGAAAGGACTAACAATTGATTGCGTTGTGTGTGAACGGTAATTCGAGGAAGGGTATACCATGAGGATTCTTGGGCACATCATTGGCGACGAAAACGTCGAAATTCTGAGGGACAGGTCGCTGCTAACGGACGATGCCGTTCCAACCCTGTTCCGGACGCGCCGAAGTATTTCACGAAGAAAGTGCAGAAATAAACCTGGGTTCTGGTGCGCAGGTGCACAACTTCAACCCGTTGTGCATCAACAGTGATGGAAACGATTTTGCAATCTCTGTCAACGTACGGCACATGAAAGAATGGTCAATGACATGACGCATCAGAAAAAAATCAAATGGAATTCCATGTCCAAAATTCCCTTTTTGCTACACACAGATTTAGTCTCAACTGGTTATAAAACGGAAAAATTGCCGTATAAAAGCTGTATGCAGTGTGCTTTACACAGAATTTGATAAGGGCTGGTTAGAAAGTGGTTAAGAATTTCTGTTAAGAAAATGTATACAGTGCGCATAATAAACCCTGTACGCACCTTTATTCAGGTTTCTGTCTGCTAGATTGGAAACGAATAGGAGTAGTAATGACTGGACACAGACTGTCCGCTCTCTAACTCTACAAGGCTTCTGGACACGTTTAATTAGCAATTAGAGCTAATTGGGACCCCCCACATTAATCAGGACCCACCAGGGAGTCATCACACTAATTGGGGAGCATCTAGGACGTGTCCAGACCACCCTGTGCGTTGCGGACAATCTGTGTCCATAAAAAAGAAAAAATAGATAGAGATAGAGTGGAGAGAAGGAGTTTAGTTGAAGATCAACGACGCCATCTTGAAGAAAGCGGCCCGGAAAGGCCGCTGACCGTCGCCGGAGCCTCCACTTCACCCTTTCCTCTCCTCCTCTCCACCACCTTTCCCCTCCCGAGAAACATGCCGCCTAATCAGGCAGGCAGACCTCTCGGGTTCCTCCCAACGACACTCCTCCTCCTCCTCCTCCTCCTCAGCACAGAGGCGGGTTGCAAAGCATCGCAGCTATGACCAAGTTAGGACAGCTCTGGGCATGCAAGGAGAAAAACACTCGTAATACAGAGGCTGGGAAAGCAAGGGTATGCAAACCATCAATAGCTAACAACAAAAAGAATTAGCTACACAACAAATGAGCCCACCAGAACAGGAACGCAGGACCATGCGACTGCTCCATCCGAGAGGCAGGCAGAAACTGACTCGTAATGCTTTTTTGTCCTGTATAAAGCCCCGCAGCTGCACCCCTAGCGGTTACTTTCTCAACTAATCTCACAACAAAATTATTAAGAATCACGCCAGCGCTACTGCCGTTGCAAAGGCAGAAGAAGATAGAAATTGGCGGGGATGCCCGGTCAACAGCAACCAGCACCCGACGTGCACTGGCACGAAAATCGCAAACACAGCGGGAACAAAGTTGGCGAAAGCATTAGTTACACAACAAATCACCTCACCACAGCAGGAGCGCAGACCGATGCAACTGCTCTCCGTGACAGCCAGCCAGAAACTGAGCGAGCGCGGGGAGCGCACGTCTGCTTTCCGCGACAGCCGGAGAGAAACTGACTGGGGCGTCGCTCTGCGGCCGACAACGCATACGCGCTCCTAGCGCCCTCTGGGGCGACCACCTCCGAGAGGCTAAGAGTGAAGAGCATTCCTGCGCCCCCTGCTGGCCGTTCTCATTGGTCGTGCCGTCATCCTATTGTCTCACGGCTACCCTGTTTTTTTCCACTAATGCTCCTTTGGTCAATCTGCAATGAATCCACAGTATGACATCATCATGCACCTGCGTGGCTCAAGGACGCATACGCTCTAGACAGGGGACCTATTATTTATTGAATCACTATCCCATGATTATTTCCTTTATTCTTCTATAACGATTGAATAGGAAACTATTGCAGAAGAGCACCATGCATGAAAGCTGATCGTAGGAATTCCAAAGTCTTACTAATGAGACTTGCATAAGAACAAAATATCCTAACACGTAACTCCATCAACGGCAAATAAGAGGACTAGGCACTCAACAAATCAACACAGAGTACGGGTAACCAGGAGCGCAGAACTCAGGGCAGCACTATCGTCAAGACAACAATGTTCCTTGTCAAAAAATACAAAGCGTCAACAAAGGAAAGCATGCATATCAGGGCATGTCAGTACACGTCAGGACAAATTGCACGACTGCTGGGCAACAGAGGAAAACAAACACTTGAACAGAGTGAAAAGACACTCACCATCATTTTTCCCGTTCACAGCATTCCCTCATTGTAAATCCGCTCGTCACAAAATCCACCTGCATCGTCGAACACCATTCACCAGTGACGAACCACACATCCACACCCCATGAGGGGCAGACAGAGCCCCACCGAAGCTACGCTCTTCCACTGACGGTCAACGCCAGGAGCAGAATTTGCGTGTCCAGACCCGTCAGTGTCCAAGAGAGAAGTGAATCCTTAAGCCCCCTGCAGGCCGTTCTCATTGGTCGTGACGTCATCCTATTGTTTCAGGGCTACCCTGTTTTTTTTCCACTAATGCTCCTCTAGACAAGGTCAACCTGAAACAATGGTCTCATGGTATGACGTCATCATGCACCTGCGTGGCTCAAGGACGCTTACGCTCTAGACAGGGGACCTGTTATTTATTGAATCACTATCCCAAGATTATTTCCTTTATTCTACTATAATGATTGCATAGGGAACTATTGCAGAAAAACGCCATAGATAAGAGGAGATTGTAGCATTTCATTCCCAAAGTCTTACTGTACAGGAAAAAAAATGGTTCAGCAAGACATGTCCATCCCAGCCAAGAGCCATTTAGCTAAGTGAATAATGATGCTTTGTTCCTCCTGAATAAAGTCACACACCTGTCCCCCTCGCGGTTACTCTCTGAACTAAATGAATTGCAAATTTATTAAGAATAGCTCTACTCCCATTCAAGGCAGCACTATCGTCAAGAATATTTCTTGTACAAAAAGAAAAGAGCTACATGTAGAAGGAAAGAACAGGCCCAGGCATGTCAGCGCATGTTTGTCAGACAACAAGGGGAAAAAAGCGAAAAGAAACAAAGAAGAAAACCAGTATCAAACTATTTCTAAGCACACGCACTCCTCTTATTCAAAAACAGTGCTCATCATAAATCCGTCCAGGGCAATACACACCATTTTTCTATTGCTACACTTTTTTCCAGTAACGGTCAATGCATTGCTACAGACTGCGTGACGTCATCACATCCTCTCTGAAGAAGACAAAGACTCCTATTATCTATTGAATCGCAAGATTATTTCCTTTGACCTACTCTTAATGACATTCATTCTCTCATTAAAATTCAACAGAAAAGCACCGTGCATATTAACGATTTTCACCCCAAAGGATCATCATGGTCATTAGAATTGCAGTAAACTACCACTGCTCCTTAAAATAATAAGTGAGACCACTCAACATCCCCTCCAGGCTTATGTATTACATGACCCTTTCTATGCTCATACATTCGTTGTCTGAGGCTACACCTGCGAGCAAAAAAGGCGTGGAAGCCGGGAGCAAAGTCCCATTCGCGCACGCCAAAGCACAAGACAGAACGCCTTTACGGGAACACGATGGCATTCGTATACTATATTAATGATTATTGCATTGCAGTTGAGAAAAACTACTACAAAACTATAATTTTAGGAGCCCATTAAAATTCTACTTTCTATGGAAACTATAATTGCCGTATTACTTGGATCGCTATTAACCTCCTAACAACTCCTACAACTCCTAACAACAGCTCCTACAGCTCCTAACAACATCTAACAAACAATCAGAGAAACCCTCTTCTCAGCTGTACCATGCGATTTTCTTCTGCGTAAAATCGGTGATTTGAGGAAGAGAGCAGCGAAAAATTGCACGCACTTGTGCTTGACTTAAAAAAACTGAAGCATATGCCTATAAACCAAGAAAAAGACACTCATGTCTGCTATCTGATAGTGCCACATACACAGACGCATTGTCGCAAAGAAAGCACTGAACAGGGATACACAAATTTCCTTAGGTGAGCAGGGAAAAGGCTTAAGACCTCAGGTCACCACACATCGTCACGCGGCTAACACAAGATACCAACAACAACAAGATAATAGCGGCGGGTAAAATTGCAACACTGCTAAACAAGTCCAGACATGCCACGATGACGTCACAAATCAGGAAAAAAAGCACACGCATGCACGCACAGAGGACAACGCATTAAACACACGGAGCGCTCAGGAATAATCGTAGCGTTACCGCACATCCCTACGAAGCTCAACGTCTAACACAAGACGGCAGCAACAAGATATTAGCGAAGGGTAAAAATTGCAACACTACTGATCAAGTCTAGACATGCGACATCGAATGCGAAAACACTGGTGATCGGGGAAAAGGCCTAAGCCTGCGGCGGATCATCATAGAGCATACACAACTACATTTTTCTATTTTGCGTAAACTAAACGCGGTCTGCTTGGAAAACGACGTACAAATTTTCTTAGGGAGCACAGAAATATAGAAATTTGTACTCCGTGCTCAGATACCAGCATTTCTGCTCAAAAACCTGCAAAATTAAGCTCTGCTTACTTCGTCAAGATATCGAACACCCAACAAAATCAAACAAGCAAACAACCCCACTTCCACTGGTAGAACACTATTCAGCTTTTACGCAGGAGGCTTTCTTCTACATAAAAAGTAGAGAAAATAAGAAAAGAGCAGCGAAATATTACACGCACTTTTGCTCGCATAGCTATAAGAGAAAAATAAATAAAATAACGACGCACACGCTAATAAACTGTGACAAAGACACCCATTTCTGCTATCAGATAATTATTGCATAATGCTAAATACTCATTTGCATTGGCCCTGCGTGAAGAAAGCACAGGACAGGGATACACAATCTATCTTAAGCGAGCACGGAAAGTCACTTCTACTCGAACAGCTTAATACCATAAAGTCTGAATTTTTGCAAAGAAAATAAAGCTTGAACAGCGCTACGAAGGTGACAGACACATACTAACAAACAAACAAACAAACAAACAAACACTTCTTCGAGTCTGTATTATCTTTTAAAAAATAACGAAAGCACACATAAAAAATCAAATCGGCTAGGTAGCCTACCAGACGTTGTGCCTTAAAGTTGGCTGCACGCAATGCGCGGAAGCATGCTGTGAAGCCAACTTGCGGTTTTGCTGGATGCACATGAAGTCAGATTCCAATTGGAAATCGCGCTAAGGACGTGCCAAACGTGGAATTTTCGCAAAATTAATCCCAATACCTGGAATTCTGTTCATTTTAGCGGGAATGCTGGCGCTTGTGCTCCATTATTCGAAATTTTCGAATATTCGAATTTCTCGATTATCAAATTTTCGAATACGAATAGGGTTCGAATATCAACAATATTCGAACAATATTCGAAATTTCGAATATTCGCACACCTCTAGTGAATACTGACACTCAACGATATATAACAAAAACAAACAAATTCCATTCTCATGAACTCTCCTCTGCCGAGCGGCTTTCTCCTGCTCTACCTGGATGCTGACTTTTTCCCCCCTCACCTACATTCTGAGTAAAAGCAGTGACAGAAGAAAAGATCCGCGAAAAATTACACGCATTTGTGTCACAGGACAGGGATACACAAATTTCCTTAAGTGAGCAGGGAAAAGGCTTAAGTCGTACCGCTCAGGAATAATCGGAGAATCACCGTTTATCGCTACGCGGCTAGCGCTTGAACAGCGCTACGAACGTGACAGAGACACACTAACAAACAAACAACAGCAGGACCGGCGTCGGGCACTCATAAAATACCCTGCCCAAAACAAAGACTTCGCCAGGTTCGCGAGGAAATTCCATTAAAAACGCTCGTCCTATCCTACAGATAGCAATGCAAACGCGACTGCCCTTATTTTTTAAACCGCTATTTCACGCAATAGTACATAAATGTATCACTCGTGACAGACGAAAAGGCAAACACTTTCTTGTCAAGTGGGGTCCCAGCGCGTGCGCGCGCACACACACACAGGCACACACACTCACATTTTCACACTCACAAACACAAAGTCTATTTTCACAACCACATAAATCCATATTATTCCTCAGGTCAATAATTATCCTACCATCGTCAAAAGACGGCACAGACATGTATGCTTACACAAGACAATCGGCCCTCGTTAAGGATGTAATAGGATATCGACACTCGGCAGGCGCGAACCAATAAAGAAAGAAAGGAATGCATGCTCGGCTACGAAGAAAACGGTGCCGTGCTTCTACGCAGCGATCATTATACAGAAGCGCCGCGCGAGCCGCATGCGGGCCCGTTCTCGGGACGCGACGCGCGTGATTCCCCGTGCGAGCGCAACGCGGGCCTCGCGGTTTGGACGCGCGCGATCCGTTTCCCCGAGCAGGCACACTGTTTTATCACTTAAACGGAAGCAGAGCTGACATTGTTGTACCCTGACGATAAATCTTTTGATTCCAGCGCCATCAGAATGTATTCAGAAAAGGCTTCGGGTGTGTAAGGTCAGCCCAAGGCGTGATGATGGAAGCGCGCTGCTCTGTTGGGTACGCAAGCTTGCAGCCAGCGATGCTAGAATGATTATTTGATTTGATTTTATTTAGAGTCATTATCGGCTCACCTATTTAGTGAAGACCTATGAACACGGTTTGGTTTAAAAATGACGAGAGCTACAGTGTGTAGCGAATGATGTTCACATTTACGCTCTGTATAATGATCGCTGCGTAGAAGCACGGCACCGTTTTCTTCGTAGCCGAACATGCATTCCTTTCTTTCTTTATTGGTTCGCGCCTGCCGAGTGTCGATATCCTATTACATCCGGAACGAGGGCCGATTGTCTTGCGTAAGCATACATGTCTGTGCCGTCTTTTGACGATGGTAGGATAATTATTGACCTGAGGAATAATATGGGTTTATGTGGTTGTGAAAATAGACTTTGTGTTTGTGAGTGTGAAAACGTTAGTGTGTGTGTGTGCCTGTGTGTGTGTGCGCGCGCGCACGCGCTGGGACCCCACTTGACAAGTAAGTGTTTGCCTTTTCGTGTGGCACGAGTGATACATTTATGTACTATTGCGTGAAATAGTGGTTTAAAAAATAAGGGCAGTCGCGTTTGCATTGCTATCTGTAGGATAGGACGAGCGTTTTTAATGGAATTGCCTCGCGAACCTGGCGAAGTCTTTGTTTTGGGCAGGGTATTTTATGAGTGCCCGACGCCGGTCCTGCTGTTGTTTGTTTGTTAGTGTGTCTCTGTCACGTTCGTAGCGCTGTTCAAGCGCTAGCCGCGTAGCGATAAGCGGTGATTCTCCGATTTTTCCTGAGCGGTACGACTTAAGCCTTTTCCCTGCTCACTTAAGGAAATTTGTGTATCCCTGTCCTGTGACACAAATGCGTGTAATTTTTCGCGGATCTTTTCTTCTGTCACTGCTTTTACTCAGAATGTAGGTGAGGGGGGAAAAAGTCAGCATCCAGGTAGAGCAGGAGAAAGCCGCTCGGCAGAGGAGAGTTCATGAGAATGGAATTTGTTTGTTTTTGTTATATATCGTTGAGTGTCAGTATTCACTAGAGGTGTGCGAATATTCGAAATTTCGAATATTGTTCGAATAATGTTGATATTCGAACCCTATTCGTATTCGAAAATTTGATAATCGAGAAATTCGAATATTCGAAAGTTTCGAATAATGGAGCACGAGCGCCAGCATTCCCGCTAAAATGAACAGAATTCCAGGTATTGGGATTAATTTTGCGAAAATTCCACGTTTGGCACGTCCTTAGCGCGATTTCCAATTGGAATCTGACTTCATGTGCATCCAGCAAAACCGCAAGTTCGCTTCACAGCATGCTCCCACGCATTGCGTGCAGCCAACTTTAAGGCACAACGTCTGGCAGGCTACCTAGCCGATTTGATTTTTTATGTGTGCTTTCGTTATTTTTTAAAAGATAATACAGACTCGCAGAAGTGTTTGTTTGTTTGTTGGTATGTGTCTGTCACCTTCGTAGCGCTGTTCAAGCTTTATTTTCTTTGCAAAACTTCAGACTTTATGGTATTAAGCTGTTCGAGTAGAAGTGACTTTCCGTGCTCGCTTAAGATAGATTGTGTATCCCTGTCCTGTGCTTTCTTCACGCAGGGCCAATGCAAATGAGTATTTAGCATTATGCAATAATTATCTGATAGCAGAAATGGGTGTCTTTGTCACAGTTTATTGCGTGTGCGTCGTTATTTTATTTATTTTTTCTCTTATAGCTATGCGAGCAAAAGTGCGTGTAATATTTCGCTGCTCTTTTCTTATTCTCTCTACTTTTTATGTAGAAGAAAGCCTCCTGCGTAAAAGCTGAATAGTGTTCTACCAGTGGAAGTGGGGTTGTTTGTTTGTTTGATTTTGTTGGGTGTTCGATATCTTGACGAAGTAAGCAGAGCTTAATTTTGCAGGTTTTTGAGCAGAAATGCTGGTATCTGAGCACGGAGTACAAATTTCTATATTACTCTGCTCCCTAAGAAAATTTGTACGTCGTTTTCCAAGCAGACCGCGTTTAGTTTACGCAAAATAGAAAAATGTAGTTGTGTATGCTCTATGATGATCCGCCGCAGGCTTAGGCCTTTTCCCCGATCACCAGTGTTTTCGCATTCGATGTCGCATGTCTAGACTTGATCAGTAGTGTTGCAATTTTTACCCTTCGCTAATATCTTGTTGCTGCCGTCTTGTGTTAGACGTTGAGCTTCGTAGGGATGTGCGGTAACGCTACGATTATTCCTGAGCGCTCCGTGTGTTTAATGCGTTGTCCTCTGTGCGTGCATGCGTGTGCTTTTTTCCTGATTTGTGACGTCATCGTGGCATGTCTGGACTTGTTTAGCAGTGTTGCAATTTTACCCGCCGCTATTATCTTGTTGTTGTTGGTATCTTGTGTTAGCCGCGTGACGATGTGTGGTGACCTGAGGTCTTAAGCCTTTTCCCTGCTCACCTAAGGAAATTTGTGTATCCCTGTTCTGTGCTTTCTTTGCGACAATGCGTCTGTGTATGTGGCACTATCAGATAGCAGACATGAGTGTCTTTTTCTTGGTTTATAGGCATATGCTTCACTTTTTTAAAGTCAAGCACAAGTGCGTGCAATTTTTCGCTGCTCTCTTCCTCAAATCACCAATTTTACGCAGAAGAAAGTCGCATGGTACAGCTGAGAAGAGGGTTTCTCTGATTGTTTGTTAGATGTTGTTAGGAGCTGTAGGAGCTGTTGTTAGGAGTTGTAGGAGTTGTTAGGAGGTTAATAGCGATCCAAGTAATAGGGCAATTATAGTTTCCATAGAAAGTAGAATTTTAATGGGCTCCTAAAATTATAGTTTTGTAGTAGTTTTTCTAAACTGCAATGCAATAATCATTAATATAGTATACGAATGCCATCGTGTTCCCGTAAAGGCGTTCTGTCTTGTGCTTTGGCGTGCGCGAATGGAACTTTGCTCCCGGCTTCCGCGCCTTTTTTGCTCGCAGGTGTAGCCTCAGACAACGAATGTATGAGCATAGAAAGGGTCATGTATTACATAAGCCTGGAGGGGATGTTGAGTGGTCTCACTTATTATTTTAAGGAGCAGTGGTAGTTTACTGCAATTCTAATGACCATGATGATCCTTTGGGGTGAAAATCGTTAATATGCACGGTGCTTTTCTGTTGAATTTTAATGAGAGAATAAATGCCATGAAGAGTAGGTCAAAGGAAATAATCTTCCGATTCAATAGATAATAGGAGTCTGTCTTCTTCAGACAGGATGTGATGACGTCACACAGTCTGTAGCAATGCATTGACCGTTACTGGAAAAAAGTGTAGCAATAGAAAAATGGTGTGTATTGCCCTGGACGGATTTATGATGAGCACTGTTTTTGAATAAGAGGAGTGCGTGTGCTTAGAAATAGTTTGATACTGGTTTTCTTCTTTGTTTCTTTTCGCTTTTTTCCCCTTGTTGTCTGACAAACATGCGCTGACATGCCTGGGCCTGTTCTTTCCTTCTACATGTAGCTTTTTTCTTTTTGTACAAGAAATATTCTTGACGATAGTGCTGCCTTGAATGGGAGTAGAGCTATTCTTAATAAATTTGCGATTCATTTAGTTCAGAGAGTAAGCGCGAGGGGGACAGGTGTGTGACTTTATTCAGGAGGAACAAAGCATCATTATTTACTTGGCTAAATGGCTCTTGGCTGGGATGGACATGTCTTGCTGAACCATTTTTTTTTTCCTGTACAGTAAGACTTTGGGAATGAAATGCTACAACCTCCTCTTATCTATGGCGTTTTTCTGCAATAGTTCCCTATGCAATCATTATAGTAGAATAAAGGAAATAATCTTGGGATAGTGATTCAATAAATAACAGGTCCCCTGTCTAGAGCGTAAGCGTCCTTGAGCCACGCAGGTGCATGATGACGTCATACCACGAGACCATTGTTTCAGGTTGACCTTGTCTAGAGGAGCATTAGTGGAAAAAAAAGAGGGTAGCCCTGAAACAATAGGATGACGTCACGACCAATGAGAACGGCCTGCAGGGGGCGCAAGGATTCACTTCTCTCTTGGACACTGACGGGTCTGGACACGCAAATTCTGCTCCTGGCGTTGACCGTCAGTGGAAGAGCGTAGCTTCGGTGGGGCTCTGTCTGCCCCTCATGGGGTGTGGATGTGTGGTTCGTCACTGGTGAATGGTGTTCGATGATGCAGGTGGATTTTGTGACGAGCGGATTTACAATGAGGGAATGCTGTGAACGGGAAAAATGATGGTGAGTGTCTTTTCACTCTGTTCAAGTGTTTGTTTTCCTCTGTTGCCCAGCAGTCGTGCAATTTGTCCTGACGTGTACTGACATGCCCTGATATGCATGCTTTCCTTTGTTGACGCTTTGTATTTTTTGACAAGGAACATTGTTGTCTTGACGATAGTGCTGCCCTGAGTTCTGCGCTCCTGGTTACCCGTACTCTGTGTTGATTTGTTGAGTGCCTAGTCCTCTTATTTGCCGTTGATGGAGTTACGTGTTAGGATATTTTGTTCTTATGCAAGTCTCATTAGTAAGACTTTGGAATTCCTACGATCAGCTTTCATGCATGGTGCTCTTCTGCAATAGTTTCCTATTCAATCGTTATAGAAGAATAAAGGAAATAATCATGGGATAGTGATTCAATAAATAATAGGTCCCCTGTCTAGAGCGTATGCGTCCTTAAGCCACGCAGGTGCATGATGATGTCATACTGTGGATTGATTGCAGATTGACCAAAGGAACATTAGTGGAAAAAAACAGGGTAGCCGTGAGACAATAGGATGACGGCACGACCAATGAGAACGGCCAGCAGGGGGCGCAGGAATGCTCTTCTCTCTTAGCCTCACGACCAATGAGAACGGCCAGCAGGGGGCGCAGGAATGCTCTTCACTCTTAGCCTCTCGGAGGTGGTCGCCCCAGAGGGCGCTAGGAGCGCGTATGCGTAGCGGCCGCGGAGCGGCGCCCCAGTCAGTTTCTCTCCGGCTGTCGCGGAAAGCAGACGTGCGCTCCCCGCGCTCGCTCAGTTTCTGGCTGGCTGTCACAGAGAGCAGTTGCATCGGTCTGCGCTCCTTCTGTGGTGAGGTGAGGTGATTTGTTGTGTAACTAATGCTTTCGCCAACTTTGTTCCCGCTGTGTTTGCGATTTTCGTGCCAGTGCACGTCGGGTGCTGGTTGCTGTTGAACGGGCATCCCCGCCAATTTCTATCTTCTTCTGCCTTGGGAACGGCAGTAGCGCTGGCATGATTCTTAATAATTTTGTTGTGAGATTAGTTGAGAAAGTAACCGCTAGGGGTGCAGCTGCGGGGCTTTATACACGACAAAAAAGCATTACGAGTCAGTTTCTGCCTGCCTCTCGGATGGAGCAGTCGCATGGTCCTGCGCTCCTGTTCTGGTGGGCTCATTTGTTGTGTAGCTAATTCTTTTTGTTGTTAGCTATTGATGGTTTGCATACCCTTGCTTTCCCAGCCTCTGTATTACGAGTGTTTTTCTCCTTGCATGCCCAGAGCTGTCCTAACTTGCCCAGACATGCCGTGATGACGTCACAGCTGACGTCACAGGATGTCCGTAACTGGTGGTCATAGCTGCGATGCTTTGCAACCCGCCTCTGTGCTCCGGCGACGGTCAGCGGCCTTTCTGGGCCGCTTTCTTCAAGATGGCGTCGTTGATCTTCAACTAAACTCCTTCTCTCCACTCTATCTCTATCTATTTTTTTCTTTTTTATGGACACAGATTGTCCGCAACGCACAGGGTGGTCTGGACACGTCCTAGATGCTCCCCAATTAGTGTGATGACTCCCTGGTGGGTCCTGATTAATGTGGGGGGTCCCAATTAGCTCTAATTGCTAATTAAACGTGTCCAGAAGCCTTGTAGAGTTGCGGACAGTCTGTGTCCACTCATTACTACTAATAGGCTGGATAGGCCATGGTTACAAGAGCTATATATAAACTAAGAGATCATTTTCATATAAGCCGCACAGATCCAAGAAAGTGAGTTCACCAGCTGCTTCGACGTCTACTATATCCTGGCCATGGACTGGCCAAGCTCATTTTAGTACTGGAAACAGCATTTACGTTATATTTTTTCACTCAGAAGCTCTACGCCCGCAGAGTCTTTGACTTTATGCAAGTCCTTTACCAATCTAAAGCTTGAACAAATTGGCTGTGACGTGCACTGCAATGAACTGATTAGACGTGTTCTTCAGATCTTTTTAGTCACACGACTGCATTCTCTTACAAAGTCTCTTTTTTCTTTCTCTCTCAGATTTTCTTGAATAAGGAGAATGTGTCAAAAACAGAGCGACGGAAGCATTTGAAAATACGATTGAACGGAAATCAAGGAGATGTTTCCGTTCAATCGTACATGTATACACCAGCTCGCTTGTCCCCTCACTTATGTTCAACGAAAATACGCTATTTTTGCTTGAAAATATGCCATTTGAAAATATTCGCTCTGACAAATGGTAAAATATAAATGTGTTCAGTACTGTACCATCATGGCTCTATTTTTTTCTTTCTTTCTTTGTTTAAAAATTGCGCATGCTCGTGTTCTCGTAGTTATCGCTGCATAATTAAGAGGACATGAATCGAGCACCAACCAGATTCCTTTTCAAGCTAACGTAAAATCCTCGGGTTTAGTGCCGAACACCGCAACTTTCCACGTCGGGGCCCTTCGGGAGGTAACTCGCCTACTGCGACCAGCACCACCTAGACCTTTCATTGCAGTTTTGTGCGCTTATTTCCCGGCGCCCGGCACACTTCTCCTTCTAGCCACTGTAGTATAGAGGAGGCGTTGTGTTAGCTTAGCTCAATTGGTAGCACCCAGGACCGATAATCCAGAAGATGTGGGTTCAAGTCCTACAGCTGGCTAACCTTTTCAGCGACTTTCATCTTTCATCGTTAATTTCTTAGGCAATTTGAGGCTTTGTTTGTATTTGTCCCTTCTATGCTGTTCCAGCCTCAGAACATCAGTTCTTTCGTACTCAGGAACTGCTTTGTTAGGGAGCACCGAATGTGACCTGATATGTGTGAGCATGCTTCGGTCGGAGAGACCTCACGGGATCTGAAAACGTTAGAGAAACTTGAAGCATCAGAAGTTGTCTGGGATTCGAACCGGGGGTCCTTCGCGCGGAGCGCCTTATCCACTTTGCCATGCAAGACAATGACAGCACCTGCTTCAAATCGCTACACCTTTCTTTCATGGGCACTCGTTTCACCCTCTTTCTTGTCTGGGAAAGAGAGTGAGGAGGAAGGGAGTAGAGTTATGGGTTACGTCATCTTTAGAGGTAAAGACCCTCATTGATATGCCAGTAACCTTGAATGACAGCACCCAAGCAGCACCGAAATAACTCTTAGACATAAATGTACCTTCTACGCTCGAAGACAGTAACATTATCTCGAAAGGTATCCCGTTTTGAAATTAACGTTAACTGTTACAAGATTTAGAGTGCATAGCTAGCGCCAGTGTCGTTTCTCGCCGATTTTCACCGAGCGTCGTTGTTTAAGATATTTCCATCGAAAGCCACCGCTTCGTGATGAGCAGAATAACCACCGTTTCTCTAAAAAATAAGCACCGAAAACCCTCATTATGATCAACAGCGATAAAGTGAATAATTTCTACGGAGCTAATAACTGCTTTCGTGCAAAAAAAACCAGCCCCGAATTCGAATGTTTCAGTTTTGCTGTGTTCGGATGTTTATATTTCCCGGGTGGTAAGAGATATTGTAGGGATTTTTTTATGCTTTATTATGCCTACAGGCCAGCTGTCAGAGCGCAGATTTTGGCGCGCAGGTGCAACGCTGTGTGCTATAAAAAATGGCGAACATGCCCTCTCGCGTAGTTTTTTCTCAATTTCGACGCGTGATTTCTCTGGATACATTGATGTCCCTGATGATGACTTGCATACTTTTACTGCCATACTTACATACTTACTGGTATCAGCTGATTCAGCTTTTAATGCTCTTGCATATACCTCCTGTCTGTAACTTGAAATAGGCAAATGTTTAGGCATATTTAAAAAAACATGGATTTTGCGCGTGTATTTCTGAAAAACAGGCCCCTCTTGATGCCAGAACAAGGCCCGATGATAGGCCTTTCATCTAACGTAAAAAAAAACTCGCTTCAAATGTGTATACCGGTAATTAGCGCGTTAAATCGCGGTCATACTTTGCGTACGTACGTGTCGGAGACATCCGCAGCCAGAGCAAGAAGCGTCGAAGTTGGAACAAAACTGCGCAAGAGAGCATGTTCGCAGCATTTTATACAACACAGTGTTGCAGCTTTGTGCCAAAATTTGCGCTTGGACTGCTGGCCTGTAGATATACTAAAGCATAAAAAAATCGCTACGATGTCTTTTGAAACCCAGGATGTATACGCCTGTGAACACGGCAAAACTGCAACACTGGAATTCATGGCTGGATATCTTGATTTTTTTGCACGGAAAGTTTCCGTAGAAATGATTAATTTTACCCATGTTGATCATCATGTACGATGAGCTTCTAAATATTAAAAAATAAAAATAAAAATAATGAAAATGAAGTTAGACTGACGTGAAACCGGCCTACAATTCTTGCACAGTATAACTTGAGGCAGTTCTGGCTAAAGTTTACAGTGACTTCCATCTTTCAGCAGTCTAACTTAACTGGCAACGAGTACCTCTGCTCTATATAACCTTTATTAAGCGAATATTTGTAAAGTAAATAGTATGTATGCCGGACTGGTGACACTTCTTTTTTCATTGCTGGTGAAGTGATGCCATAAAGAACCCATGTAGGTGGTGACTATCATGCAGTAAAGCGTTTTCTACAATAACATATTGATTGCGGTGCTAAAAGTTGCGCAAATTAACTCTCGTGTAGGGAAGGAGGCACCCTTAAGTGTGCACTGGCTGCACCTCGGAAAATCGTTGGTGTACGATACAGGCTGCCGACAACGGACCATAAACATCCCCGCGCTGTAAACCGTATGCCGGACCATGGTCGGAAGCCGAACCGGTCGGGTCGGTTGTCGCCGGCGCACCGACGTTAGGTCGGCGCGCTTTGCTGCATGGCTGGCTTTCCTTGCCCTTGCTGAGCTTCTGAGCGCCCTAAATTATGACGCAGCTCCTCATTTGTTTTGGGGAATCGCCCATGTCTTTTCTTGTGTTTGCATAATCTCCGATCACCCCCACTTCGGAAAGAAGGAATATGGCCGAGGCATCTGATATAGACTCATGACGGCATGTTCGTTGGCTCCTTTTAGTATGCGGCGGTAACGTAAAAGTAACTCGTTACATGTGAGGAACGACAATTCGTTACTTTTGTATGTTGGTAACAAGTAACGTATTAAGTTACTTTTTTCTGAAGTAACGAGCAGTGGTACATCGTTTTCTTTTTTGTTTGGTAACGGCCACAAGTATGTTTTGTAGCCATACAGGTGACTGGAATAGACACTGAAGTGTTGGTCAGACTGACCATTTTCCGACCCAGATGAGCCGAAGCGATGTCGTGTCCGCGCTGGAGGAGTGCGTAGTTCTGATTGCGCTTCATTGGCATAACAAAGTTTGGCTATTTATATTTCAAAGTCGTGCTTGCTTCAGGATTTTTAGAGAACGTGGTTAACTCAAATAAGGCTTGCCTTGAACTTTGCTGCCTAGCATTTCCGCGAAAATATTCAATTGGAAAGATAAAAAATTATTTTAGGTAAAAGCCGTACAGTAGTTATATGTTCTTGGCCACAGCATGCTCGCCTGGCCGCGGCCCGTGAGAGTACATATTGCTGTGATGCGACATAATACACATTTTTTTTCTCTCTCTCTGTAGAACTGCAATCATGGCAGGCTATCTTCAGCACACCCGTGTTGTGAGGGTCATATGTTTCTGAAGCTAAGACCAAGACTGTGTGGTAAAGATAACGCGGGTTCAACCTCAGCTGTGCTGTGCCTTGTTGCATGACCAGACGACACCACATGATGATTTCCGAATGGTCCAATATGGTTGCCTGGGCGAAGAAACAGCCCAACAAAAATCTGCACTAGCAGTGTATCGTGTGCATAGCCTACCTCTAGGTTTATACAAGGCGTAAGAAACAGTGCGGACGCGAAGGTAGCAACGTTACCAATGCACACGTAAAAAAGTAATGTCCTGTTCCACACACCACTTATTGGTTGGTTCCTTCCGTGATGCTAAAAGCTTGGAAGGTGGCTGGATTGAACACTGCCTGTGCTGTCTGAGCTTTGAAGACTTTCAAGAAAACTTCCTCCTGATGTCCATTATGGACTATCCCCTACGACCCTCACTTACTGTCGTAGGATTCATTTCATGGCTATAGTTGTGCATTTAACACTCAACAAAAAAGAAGAGATAGAACAACTTACCTGGATAAAGTGCATCAGCACACGTAATGCGTTGACCTCGGCAAGAAAGTAATGTCGGCTTCAGCAGAAACACGGCGAGAAGCGTGACAAACCACATAGTGAAGGCCACGCACAACTAACTATCACTAGCTAACACTGATCTAATCTTTGAAACCCGGTTTCGTTTGAAACTGTTACTGAAGGAAGAGGCAAAGTTTGATTGATATCGCGTGAGAAGACACACCACCTGACGCACTTGACTAAAGCTAAGACTTAAAGAAAGCTGCAAGCGCAAAAACAGGTGGCAATTTCTGTAATTTACGAAGGGCAGTAAAAGTGAGCGAGCCATTCAGTAAGTCTGACCAGCCTTTGTTTCTAGGCTTTGTCCAGTCACGAGAAAGCACTTACAAAATACACGAGTGAAAAGTGGGTCATGCTGTTTCGTTTATTCTTTCCGTTTAACGTGTATATTGGGTTAACGCTTGAAGAGGCACGCGCTCTGAAGGAGAGAGAAGAACCATATCCTGATAACTGCGTAGACAGCTCCGACAGGCGAATTATATTCGACAAGAGCGTTTGTCAATATTATGTTAAAGGCCTCGAAGCTTATTTTTTTTCTGTTTAATATAACACACTGGTCTCGGCACGTCTCGTTCCGGACTTGTGCTTAACTAGAGTTAATGTTCTCTTTGTGCTTTTCTTCCTACTTTAGGTGTCGCCTTTGTATCCGTGAACCTTTTTTTGCGCCAACATTTTTTTTTGCGCGAGAGGCGGCGCCGTGTTTGAATTATCCGTAGGGGAAGTCTATTTGTCTATTAGGGAGTCTATTAGGGGGAGAGTATTTGCATGTGAATTAATGAAAGGCATTATACATATATGTCTATGGGGAGCTGTTCTAATGTATGCTGACCATCTCAATAATTGGATGGAGCACAGAGTAACAGGAAGGAAAGGAAGGCAATGTGCCTCGTGCAAGTGATCCTCACAATGCTGTAGACACCGTCAAAGGAAACAGTTCAAACACATGTGAACGAGTGTGACTACACATCAGAATTGTTTTTTCACAATGATATTCTATCACAACGGGAAAAAGAGCATGACTAGGAAGTAAAGCGCAGGACAACATCACATCTTGTGCATGTGAAACATAACACATCAGTTTTAAGGCCTGATATCATTTACGACAAAGCATTTGTCTGTTACACAGACCACATAAGCGTGATAGTGCCTATAAAACTCTAGAGTAAGGAGTTCATGGACATCAAAAATTATATCCTTGTTAATGGAGTAGATATTGCACAGCTGAATGAAGTCTGGGAGATCATCGCCTTTGACCCTGTAAAGCAGCGGTGCGCCAGAAAGAAAGAGCATCCCTCCAAGCTTCACTGAATTCAGAATAGGAACTGTTCCATTCTCCGACAGGCAGACACGTTCATTCTCTACGAGGAAGAAGGATATTTATTAACAATGTTAAACATTTAAACCATTAAACAGGACCACGAGCACGGTGATGCTCATAGTCCTGTGGATAGCTATAACACTTTCTTCCCTCTCTCTAAGATTTTCCGCAATCGTAGGGCGAGCCCGCCTTTAAACGATCTCGGGGTCGCGTTCGACTGCTGCTTCGGCGCAACGGTGCAGCATCGGCTTGTATAGGTGCGGCTTCAAGTTCTCTTGATGCAGCAGGAAGAGTGACTGCTTGTTCCGTCTGTACTGCTTGTTCTGTCTGTGTTGGTGTTCGCCACTTGCACGATCTTCAGGGGCTGCCCAGTCAAAAATGATGAACTGGTCCAATTGGTAAATTGAATTGGTCCGAATGGGACTCAATTGGAAGAGCATGAAAACCAATGGGGACCAATTGGATCCTTCACTGCCAGTTGGGTTGTCCAGTTGGCACTTTGTAAACCAATTGGAAGATCCAGTTGGTTGTTTGTAAACCAATTGGAAAGTCAAATTGGTTTCTTAGGCACCAATTGGGAAATGCCATGCCAATTGGAAGATCCAGTTGGTTGTTTGTAAACCAATTGGAAAGTCAAATTGGTTTCTTAGGCACCAATTGGGAAATGCCATGCCAATTGGACATCCAATTGGTACACTTTGTGGTGCCAATGGGATGTCCAACTAGATCTCAGAATGCCAATGGTTCATACCAATTGGTAACTCAAGAATTCATGTTTTGTGAATGGGTCGTTTTTATCTAGCAGGAAACTGTGACAAAAGTTAAATGGTTAGCAGCGTGTACTCAGTCATTCTAGTTGCATGTCAGGAACAATGCGTTTGGCCTGTAGTTCAACAAATAGTATACCAGATATGAAGTAATGAACAAATTGCATGTGTTTGGAAACTAAGAAGGTGCACGTACGATAACATATCTGAGCAGGGCAGACATTATTTATTTTGCATTCGTCATCTTGAAACCTCTCACTATCGGTTATTTCATTATCGGAAGCTCTTGGGACCTTCTCTTACACTGCAAGTAAGACATTGAAGTACGACCCAAATTATAGCAACAAAGTTTTAATTTTTCTTGTGGTCATTGTACAGTATACATGCAAATGACATCATGTCAAAATTTACACTTGCATGCATTGCACTGCTTGCACATGTTCACAGCACATGCATCATACAAAATGGAACTGGTTTAATACAACATCAAAATGTTACACATACACACAAAACTGTTATGTGAACGAGCTTGGTACGGCTGCAACATATGTACCCTGCAGTTTCATGTAGACAGCAACTGTACGAATATCTGTTGCAGGTAGAATAAACGCATCAGGCTCTTCACCCGTAACCCTCAGCAGATGTTTTGTGGTAACTATTGGATACTTGATGGGCGCACACTTAAGCCGCGTAACAATAACGTAAGCCTTTGAGTCTGTTGCATGAATCAGAGAATCCAACCTTGCAAATGACATGTCCCGTAACTGAACTACTGAGCTGTTGGTTCTCTTTTTCTCTGCATAGCTGCTGTCGGTTAAGAGCGAACTATTCAGACACATTCTTCTGTATTGCATGGAATTTGCTGCTAGCTCAGTGCCACCCCTAATTCTTCTATCTGATGGCAGATGTGGACGACCAGTTCCAAAAAATCGAACGCCATCACTCGAACACAGTGCTCTTTTGAGTCTCAGGTTTATCAAGGAACCTGCAGTACTCAACTACTCTGGGGTCAACAGTGAGCCCACTCAGTTCATCGACAACTTCTTGCATCTGAAGTAATCTGCAGACTTGATGGGGAATTCCATTAGCAGCCTTCACAGACTCCTTAAGGATACCATTCCCAGACTCGAATGGAAATGCAGAGTGGGCCAGGAGTGGACCCCAGTGACGTATGCTGTTCACCATATGTGTGAGCTGGTGCATATTGTAGGTCATAAAGGATGCCCCGTAAAGTATTTCGGCACGTACATGGAACTCAACGAGAAGAGCTTCTGCAACACTAAGTTCAGGGGCAGCTATTTTGTCCTGCAGCATGATATGAAGGGCTTCTATTAAACATGCCCAGTGCTGTAGGTATTCTTTCTTCAAGATTCCGTCAAGTACAGGGACACTGTAAAATAGTATCCAGTTCTCCAGCTCTTTCGCTTTCCACCACCTGCGCTCTTTCGTTGGCCTCTGCATGCGCCTGACATCTCGTGGAGGTTGTAATGCCATTAGCCTTTGATCAACCCTGTCTTGTTCACGACCTATTATATGTGGACAATTAGACGAGTCGAGCCATACATCCAAAAACTGACGCCCAACCCCCAGCAGAATACAGTGCATATAATCCGGGACAAAGCTTTCCACAATGTGAAACTGACGAAGGTTGACCAAAGGCGAGGCAGTTTTGACACCATTGATGCTTTTTCCTTCCTTTACTGCGAATTCCATATCATCAAGCATCTGTTGTTCGGTACGTGCAGTATAGGCTCAGTGGCCTGAACAGGATACTTCATGGAGCCCCCAACCCACTCTCCTTTTTGTAAACACCAGTTGCACCCGAAGCAACCGTTAAACTGCGTTACCCCCTGCATGGGAGCCCGCGCCACGGAGTCTACTGCACTGCACACACAGTAAGCTTTGAAATTTTGAGGTTGCCCCTTGTACACAACATCGAAGCCCTCAGTACTTAGCCTGTTCATGTCATCAACAAAGGCACTTTGGAAGAGTGCCATGTCTGGCTTTTCCTTCCCAAACCACAGAGCTGCCAAGATCAGCTTGTTCATCCTCTGATGTGGAGGTAATTCATTAACAATAAGTTGAACAGGCCATATAGCAGAGCCACTTGATTTGAAAAGAGGTGCCCCATCCGTATTGAGTGAAAAACTAATACGTTGTCCAGACCCTTCTGTGGATGTAACAAACTTACGGTACAGCTGTCCGTCCCAAATGTCACAGAACATGGTCCTTTCTGGCAGTGGTTGCGTCAGGTCAAGAAGGTCACAGTTCCTGAAGAGCTTTTGTAATTGTGATTCAACGTTCAAGATAACAAAAAATGGCACACTGGAGAGAGTTGACATGTTAGCTGAACGGTGGCAGTTTGGACACTGAAAAGACGAGTTTGTGTCAAGTTGGCTTATTGGTGTGAAGCATCCTCGACAAAAGAAACGGAAGGTCATGGAAGTTCCACTGTGCTTGAGTAATTGAGTTATCTTGTAGCGAGACTGTGGCAGTATAGGGCGATCAAAGAAAAGATTCATCATTTCTATCATGGTTTTCAGTGCCGTGAAGGATAATTTATTTTTCAAAGCATGTTTGAAGACTATAAGCAGGATATCTCCCCTTGAGACAACTACTTTTTCACTTATGCGTTCTTGAAAAAAATCGTAGAAGAACGAATCATTGCCAGGAGTGGACTTGTCTCCCTGTAGTTCTTGTGGTAGCTGTAAGAACAAAAAGAAATTGTATGCAAAAATACTTCTAGACATCCAAAATGCCACTATCAAGATTAGTCATGAAGCAGACGCACTCAAATAAGCAACGGAGGAACGAATGTTGTGCACACACCCCTCCCAAGGCATGCACTCCCCAGATTCAGCCTACTACTAAACACATGCCCTTCTGTCATACAACATCAAAACACCATCACTGCTACGTGAGAAAAAAAAAACACTGCTTGCGTAGTCCATAAGCATGTGTCAGGACCTTTGAATACTCTGAACACTTGCCAAGCAGCACTTACAGGAATATTGCAATGAGCCCCACCAAGCACTATAGCGTAGCTGTTGTTTTAGAGTTTAACTTATGTGCTGCTCTCAACCACGCACCAGGAGCAGAGCCAACTGGTTGCGGTTCCTCCCTCCATGGTCTAAGTTGCTTTTGTGCCAAAAACCTCCAATTCATCATCATCATCCGGTTCCTCCAGAAGCATGTAGTATTACAGGCTAGACGTTTCAATTAGTGTTGCAGCTACACTTGTTCGTGTCTTCTATTATCACAGAAAGTTGTTCACCATTTCCATTTCGACACAAATAGAAGCACTAGTACAGGTCGTCCGAATGTCAGAAACACACATTTTCAGCAATTACCGAAAAAGTGTTGCTTTGGTAAGACCAGGCAAAGGCAGTGGTATGCTGCACAACACTGAAACAGCAATAGAATGGCCAGACCATATCATTTAATTAGAGCACTGGGGGGCGACAGGGTTACAGCAGCATCTCGTACAACACCACAGTTTCTACGTGACTGCATGACGGCCATGAAACGCTCCACATGTATGTGTCTATGATATTTGCCACTCTCTCCTGTGTTTCTCTGTCATATTGTTCACCGAAGTACGTAACAACATGATAATGTTGGCAAAATGAGCACTTTGTAACAAAAATGTGGTAAGACTGTCCTCAGCTTTCATGCACATCTTGTATTGTGCCCATGCATATCTTGCCACTCACCCTACAGTGCTCTTGCATGTCTGGATCACTTAGGAAGTCCTCATCATCACTTCGAAGTGGTGAACTTATTTCCTGGAAAAGGAAGAACAGCAGCACAAGAGCACAGTAAGGAAAAGTGGGCTTCTGGGTAACAACAGGTGCATTTTAAAAGTAATCTTTCACAAAAAAAAAGCAGCGCCTCCTGCGCAATAACGCGTAAGGGGGTTTTCTGCTTACGTGTTCATTATCGTTCTCGCTAAGGGATGCACTTGAAGGTTCTTCTTGGAGCGTCGTAAAGTCTGGATCGAAATTTTCGTCGTCAAGGTCCCGCTCGTAGCTGAAAAACGGCTCTTCAACGGCATCAGGGTCTGTTGTAGAGGTCAATTTGTTCGAAGCGTCCCCGATATCGTGCTGCCGACAATCTCGCGAAGTGGAAAATTCGTGGTCTAGAGAAGTCTGAAGTGCGCTCCCAGTTCCATCGGGAACAATAGCGGTCTTCGGAGAGTCCTCCTGAAACAACATGAGCAATCTTTTATATAACACAGTGTAAAGGTAAAGATGCAATCAAGAAAAAAAAAAGGATAACGAATTTCACTTACTGCTTGTTGCCGGTGCGCGCGGAGAGTGGATCTCGGGAGCTGGAACTCCGCTGAAGGACTCAGATAGCTTTTGTAATGTCCTCGCTTTTTTCGTTTTTCTGGAGGATTCATCGTGGCCCACCTTCAGCGTATAATAGATCCCAGCGGCTAGCAGTAGCACGGTAAAGACGACACAACACGGCACGGCATATACCACTGACACATATCAACAACAACGCAGATGATGATGATGATGTCCATGTTTCGCGTTTTAATAGTTGTTCGACCATAGCTGATACGGGACTGCCAACATCACGAATAAGAAAAATAGCCAGCATTATTATGATTGCATTATTATTATGTTTGTTTCTATGCTGAACGGTTTCTGCGAAACTGTAGTCTGTAGGCGCGCCACAACTCGACCGGCGTCGCGCGCGAATTTTCCTTAGTTTTGACGCGGGGAACGCAGTAGCAGTAGTGGGGATTCTGTATTGTAGTCAGTTGCTGTTATCGTATTTATTGCGTGTACACGAAGTTTTGGCAACCTACACACAAAGAAGCGCTTTGCCATGATCACCCACGGTTATGTCCGATATGAGGACGACAAAAAATATGCCGTTGTGAATGTCGAAGACATCGAGGATTTCCAGCCGCTGCATATACAGGACTTCTCTCCATCGGCGTTCTATTCCGTGAAGTGGACCGACACGGACGGCAGCTGTGACTACTACCGAGCGCGTATATTGATGTTAGGAGGTGAGTGGCATTTCGTTTGCTTGAATCCGACATACGAGCGTTCCGGCGCGGCCCACCGCCACATGCGCCATATTCGTGGCATGCTCAAGTGTCGTTTATCGTTTACAATAACGCTGTCTACACTGTGTTGCACCAACGCGAGCTCCGACTTCAGCCGAGATTAACGGTTTCTAAACTCGCGATTAATCGTCAACGATGTGCTACTAACGGTTCAGTTTGACTAGTGTAATGGCAAGGCTCGAAATCCAGCGTTTCTGAACAGATCTGAGTGTTTCAAACCAAGTTCTGTGGACTCTAAACTCTGTTCAAGTCTGAAATCGCGTTGCTGCAACCGGGCGTAAGTGGGTTGTCGCGTGTTTGACATTTCCCACCTTTGTGTGGGGCGATTTATCACAAGTGCAACGTTGCGTTCTGCAGGTTATATTTCAGTCTGTAATCGTTTCCGGAATGCTTTACAGAGTCAGCAGAAGACGTGGCGGCTAAAGTGAATCGGAAGAGAGTCAGCGTCCGCCGCATCGTAGACACAAGCGAAAGTGAAGAAGACACAAAACAAGAGGTAGCCCCATAGCATTTACAAAAAAAGAAAAACACAATAGGTTTTTCTTTTATAGCCACCTGCCCGCCCGAGTAAAGATGGGCACAGAAAGAAGGACCTGCTGCACATATTAGAAAAGCGGAAGCAGCAGATCAATGAAGTAACTCATGAACCGTCGAAGCGCAGCAAAAAAAAGCAGCCGAAGCTGCTAGCTGGGGAGGACGACAGAACTTCATGCTCAGAAAGGGCCATAAGAGAAGAAAGCATCATACGCGACCTCGAGATCAGGCTTCAGGAAAAGAACAATGAAATTCGGAACCTCCGTAGGATCAACATAGCTCTGCAAGAGAAGATCCTGCGCAGGCTTGATGACCAGGACGGTACAGCATGTTAATGTATTTTATTTAAATTGCATAGTTTATGTCATCAGAGCATCATTTAATCCCAGGTGTACCATGAATGTCCTCCTGCTGGACATTTCGTGAACATGTGGCTCTATTGAATGTCGTTTCTTTTTCAGAGAACTCTGCATATACACCTGCTACGTGCTGGCTTGTTAAAAGTTTATTTGTATATTCTAAGTAACTAAATTTTTTTGAGTCTGACATTTCCGCCAGCTTTATCACAAGATTGAACAGCTTGATCGAGAACTGTTTCTTAAAACAAATGTGTTGAATATTAGTGTTTTTGCTTTGTTTTTCAAGTAATTAGTTGGTTTTGGTCTACAAATCTCATGTGCAGAGTAAAGGCCATCTTTTATTTAGTTTTTATTATGGTTATACAGTCAAACTCCTTTATAGCGAACACCTTTTTAACGAAAATACCACTACAGCAATTTTTTTTTTTGCGGTCCCGCTGGAGCCTATAGGTCCAATAATAGACATCCTTTTTAACGAAAATGCCTTTACTGCGAATTTTTTTTGCTGTCCCCTGAGTTTCGTTGTAAAGGAGTTTGACTGTAGTTTTATTAGCTTGTTCATAAACAGTGCGATCTCCTGGCTGTACCTTATCTTCCAGCAGA
This sequence comes from Ornithodoros turicata, assembly GCF_037126465.1. Classification (NCBI taxonomy): domain Eukaryota; kingdom Metazoa; phylum Arthropoda; class Arachnida; order Ixodida; family Argasidae; genus Ornithodoros; species Ornithodoros turicata. The sequence goes on from NC_088210.1 coordinate 1,440,129, forward strand.
CCCATCTCCTTAAGCCCATAATCTAATGCAGTATAGTCCTGCGAGAGAGTACATTGTGCGAGAATTTGTGGATTGAAATGCGTTATTACCTGGAAAATTCATAAGGGCTGAGGCAAGTTTTGCTCTGAAACAGTCCTCGATCAAGCTGCTTATTCCTGTGATGAAGGTGCCTGAAGCGTCCCACTCATATTTCAGGATTTAGATATAATTAGTTAGCTAGGCAAATAAGCTTCTGACATGTCAGCCACGTGCTGGTCTGAAAGAGGTTCATTTGCAAATGCTCACTAATTATTTTTCTCTAGCTCTCGGCAGTGCCACTTATTCACAAGCTAAAGATCAGGTGAAATAGAGCTCCACGGAACAGAGCACTGCTGAATTAGTCAACCACAGAGCGTTGTAACCACACAAGTTCTGGCACAACTGCCTTTTCGGACCCAACAGATGGATGTAGTGTCAGCTAGCGTGAACTGTTACATTTTAGCAGTTTCTTTTTTAACAGTACAGCTCCAAAATGACACCACCAATTTTGGGTTCCGTGCAGTTCCAGTCTACCCAAAAATATTGGTTTGTAATGGTTTTGAATTCAGGGTTGGATTGACTCTCTGCATAAATGTTCCAGAGCCTCTGAGCATCCTTTTCATAGTGCCGTTTTGCTTTCATTGTGGCTGTAGAGGATACTTGTGTGCTCATTCAGCACGCTTTTATAACTGCTGGTTCTGAACTGGTGTGTGTTGAGAAAGCAATTATAAGAGCCTGTATTGCAAATTAATGGGAAAATATAGATATGGGGCCAACAAAATTTTTGGCAGCTATGGTACACTTAATAAAGGTAATCTGTTATATAGGCCTTCAAGTCGCATCACAGTCCCTTCATGCTGTCAAGAAACTGGAACTTGAACAACATTGAAGCTCCAGCACTAGAGCTTCTGCCATCCAGAGAGGGCACTCCTGAGCCACCACCGCCAAGTGCAGCCAGCAGCAAAATGGTACGAGGAAGCATCCCATAATTACTAACACCATTAATTGAAAGCAGCCAATAAAGGTTGCCCATGTGACACCTGTATAGGTTCCTTATCGTATTTGCTCTAACTTGCTTCTTTCGTGCGCCCATAAGACAGACATGGAATATCCAAAAGTTCCTTGCTTATCCACTCTTGCTTCCAATTCAGGTTACAACTTTTTCAAATGCAAAATACAGATGATCTAAAGAGAGTGCTACATTATTTGATGGTTGTTTCCTTGAGGTTGAGTAATGGTGGTACTGCCAAAGCTAAAAAAAATGTTAACAAAACTCGTGTCACCAGTTAGCTTGGATTTAACTGTTGACAGTAATGTGTTCCAAAGTGGACCACTGGTCCAATTTTTTGTGCACTCAGCTGTGCACTCCGATTTCACATAAAGTGCTCTCTTGCATTCTTCTCAATGGTTCCAGATTAACATTGGCCAAGGTCTCGAGCTTCAGAAGGAGGTGTGGGAGCGTGTCCAGTGCCAACAGAAGGACTCTATTTTTGTGAAGGAGCTTCTCATGAGCATCTGGCCAAAAGAAGACTTGCAGAATAGGTCTTTGCAGGGTAAGCAGGACTTATGTATGAGCCTTCTACACTTACATGCGTAACAGGTGTCCGTAGTGATGCAGCATGGCACACATGTTGCCCAACAACACATAATGCCATAGTCAAGTGCCCAAACTGTTGTGGGACTTAAGACCAAATGGGGAAAGATGCAGGGAATACCATTTGCACACACTCAATTGGTCTGTTACCTGAGAGGCAAGTTAATGACATGCCAGGGAAAGGTCTCCTACCAAATTGTGGTACCAGTAGAGGAACATTGCATACATTAATGCCTTTGCAGGTCAACTCCATAAAGTTGCATGATGAGCATATCTCAGGTGTCAAGTGATGTAAAACTGCATGGGTGAAACTAAAAATACAGCCCATTTGCACCCAAATTTTGAAAGAAAAGTAAACGAGAGAATACAACTCAGTGGCACATGAATCTTGAGAAAAACATACAACCCGATATTAACCCCCCGACTTTACTGAAAAATAAGTCCCAAAAAGGCAGCCCCCAGTTATGAGTAAGCATCTCCCCATTGATTCTGTGTCTCCTGGGCTTTGTGAGGCCTCACATCCACAACACTTTCCTACATGTACTCCTACTGCTTAAAGGGCCAGTCGCATCTTGCTTGGTCGAAAGCGCCTTTTGGCTTCTCATTCATCACCGACAATAATTCTGAAAACCTGATGCAAATTGCTGGTATAGTTCTCGTACGATTCGATAAAACACAGAGCAGACGACAAATCTGGGTATGTGCCGTGTCTCCCTCTCTGTAGGTGTCACGCAGACAACAACCAATGAGGCCGTGCCTCCTAAGAAGGCAAACGGCAAAGCGACTGGGAGTGGGAGGAACGTCACACAAACTCTTGCCACTGTGCCTCCTCTGCTGCAAAAATAGTGTGCAGCCTCTCAAATCCTGTTATTGAATATGTGCCGTTTTTTGGCAAGCAAAACGGGGAAGGTCCAGTGTCAAACGATGTCGAACGCTTTAGTGTTTGTTTTCTGGATGCAACTGTCCCTTTACACATGTGACACAGAGATACACACTGTCTTTAGGATGTCCACACTACAGCTCCCAGTTGACAACAGTTTGATATTTTTTTGTATCGATAGGCAAGCAGTGCCCTCGGTTTCCAGACAGGGCTCCAAAAACTCCGCTGACGCCTTGGAAAGTCAGCGTGATGAGAGGTAAGTGGATGTATACAGAGTAATATGGGAAAACATTGTTATGAATCTGATGTGTACTGACAGTGTACTGACCGAAAGTGTGGTGCTTTGAACTCACTTGTTCAAAATAGGGTAACAGAGTTTTTTTAGTCTGAAGAAACATATGAGTAAATAAGCTTGCATATGTCATGAGCTGTCTGAGTTTATAAACGGGCTCTACGGTGCCATGCATTCAGAAACAAGAACCACATTGCCCACGACAGTGGCGACACCGGTCATCGGCTACACGAAGCGTGGCATAAACAAACCTCCGTGCGGTTCGTATTCAAACTCGTTCCCAGAAATTTGTTGTCATAGTGGAAACTGAAGCGAAACTTAAAGGGAAACCTAAAGGGGCCTGCAACTCTGTGGGGGACTTGACTTTGGTTGTTTTCACACGATACTTAATAGGTTTCTTCCTGAGTCTACGCTAATACGACACCGGTCATCGGCTCCGCGAGCCGTAACGTCCGCGAGGTTTGTATTCAAACTCGTTCCCAGAAATATGTTGTCATAGCAGCAACTGATGCCAAAATAGGGCCTACGACTCTGCGTGTGGACTTTGGTTGCCGCTGGAGCGGCAGAAATTTTCACACGTGCGTGATAGGTTTCTCCCTGAGCCTACCCTCGTACTATTGCATCGCGGCTATTACGGTCAGTTTGAACTGCAATATCACTCCACGGTCTTTTTTAACGAAGTCACCTTTACAACGAATATTTTTTAATTAATTTTAATTATTTTCTTTCTAATCCCGAAGATTCATTGCTGAAAAATGTCGCAAAGTGCCCCAAAAAATCAGTTATATGAGCAAAGGAAGCCAAAATGTGCCTCCAAAGCCACGCAAAATTCTCATTTTTCAAACAACTGCATCCCCGGTGCATCCGGAATTAGTGCACCGAATGAGGACCATGGCTTGTGGAACGAAAAGTCACTGTAACACAAGGACATAGTGTCTGCCTTCCATTTTGCTTTTTGTGTTTCATTGTGTGATGCCTACTAGACACATTGAATAATATTGTTGTTTTTGGTTCGGTAATGGTGTTCTGAAAATGAAACAGATTTTCATGTCATATCAGAAGTTACCTTTGTGTTTATGAGATGTATAACTCAATGACTAATGGTGCTTTTTGGTAACTTTCTATTAGAATGCTACAAAACACGCCTTGAACGTAATGGTGTTCCCCAGTGCCTCCTACCGTCTGCCCTGAAAGGCCTGAATCGCTTTATTGTGGAAAAACTCGCAGACCTTGAGAAGACAGCAAAGCGGTATGGGCCATTGTTTCTGTGTAACAACCTGCCACTATTTATAGTATGGTATCATACACTCCTGCGTGCCAATGATCAAACATGCACTGGGAGACCAGCATACAAATATCGTGCACTAATATGCAATGTGTGTTGTACGTGTACAGTTGGAAACGAACCCACACATTGGTGTAAGCTGAGCTTTATTCATGATTGATTTCCTGGCAACTAGTCTTTTACAGTCAGTAAAGTCCACTGGCAGCATGTTGTGGCATGCAAAATGCTGCATTATGAAAAGAAAATCATGATTACATGGAAATGGGAATTACAGAAACATTATACATTTGCGCGTCCTACATGCATTCTGGACAGAAGATGAAATTTAGCTTTACATGCCTCAAAGTGTTCTATGTACAGCTTCGTCCAACCTTAACTTGAACACGGTGCTGGCCTGGGAAGCTAGAGGGACGACACCCTAGTGGCTGAAACTGGAATTGGAGGAGAGCGATGAGGGTTGTCGTACTCACGTCACAGGGGTGGCCGTCCCACCGCTTTGAACGGGCACTGGCTGTTAGGTGGATATTTGTTACCTACACATCGTTCCAGCCTATTCTGGAGATTACTGTGGGCGATTTAAATCTTGGCCACCTGATCAGTGATTGTCCACATTAGCAATTACTTTAACAAACATGTCACACATTGATTGGAATGAAAGAAATGCAATAATAATACACGTGACTGCATGGCACTGGGAAAGACTGTTGCTTAAAGCACCACATTCCGTGCCACGTTGTATCATGTTCGCGATGGCCAGCCATTTGACAAACTTGTTCCGTTCTCCCAGTGCTTCCCTTGTGTTGCAGTCGATAATACAAGCTAGCGAAGACATTAAACATGTTAACCAAATAATGTGGTGTAGGCGGTGCTCTTATGAGTGCTGCCCTTTATTTATTTCTTCAAACAACAACAACGAGGATGAGCAGCTTGCTATACGTCAAAATAAGTTATGGTAAAGGAGGCTTTGTAGAATGTCGTAAGAACGGAATTTTCCATGTGACATCACAATGTGGTTACTCACTCGCATTATTCAAATGTTCACCATCCATTACCACTTCCATGCTGCTTCAAGAATAAATCAAGTTCGTTAAATGCGAGCGAAATTATCTTGTAGCGCTTGAACGCACAAAGCCTTTCCTGAGCAGTTAATAGCACGGAAATGGCAGTTTGGAGCCAACTGATGTTCCTTCACAGCGATATCAGATGGCACAAGCTCATGTAATCACTACAAACAAGCTGAAGCATTGAGTCTCCTATCATTGCCCATTCCAAGCGGAGCACCAGTCCTCGGATGGGCACCCCCGTGACGCCAGTAGCACAGCCCTCAACGTTCTCTCCTGATAATTCCTGTTAGAGCCGCTAGGGTGTTGTCCCTATTGTTCCGCAGGTCGGTGCCGTGTTCAAGTTAAGTTTGGACGAAGCTGTACACTGTAGAATATTTTGTTAATGCTGAATTATATTTACTACAGACAAACTTTGCCTCTCAGTTACACCTCCGGTTCACAAAATTAATGGTCTATGATGGTAGTGTGTTGAGGCGCAGAGTGTTTTATTATTGAACGTTTGTGGGGTGTTATGGTCCCTTTGCTCTAGGAGCCGCATGGTACTGGACATGCAAAGTGGATATGGGAACTCTCATGTGTCACGCAAGGCGGTCCCTCCTGATTAAAGTGGTCAAAAGCTTGTAACCTAGCCCAATCATTTCACTAAAAGCAGTGAGGTCTACTATGTCAAAAACAATAACTTTTGCATTCCACTGCTTCTTTATGTTTTAAAAATATACAACAACAGAGTTGCACTGCTCAGCAAAAGCACGATTGTGCCTACTTTAGCGCCCTTAGGGGATGTTAACGTCAAAATCAAAATTCCTTGATTGAGACTCTTTTAAATGTGTATCCATCACCTATAGTTTTAATTTTCTTCTATATTTTTCCAGCACCTCAAAGGACACCGATTTCTCTTTGTAATGAGGAGAAGGAACTACACAAGAGAATGCAGGAATGTAAGCGAGCAGGTCCTTCTTGTACACTTCAAGCAGAATTTTGAAAATTGAAATATCACATCTACAAGTATTTGAAGAGCGGATGTTTTTTCAGGTCCTCAAGATCATCTGGGATATGTGCAATGCAAGATACCATTACACACTGCACTAGTCAACATTGTTCTCTTACGATATTTTACTGTGCTCAACTAGTCATCAATATTTCTTATATAGACAGGGTGTCCCAGCTAAATGCAAACATATTTTTCTGAAATATATATAGGACACTTTTCGCGAGATGAAGTCAATTGCAATATAGTATATGCTGAAGCAAACTCCTTAGGAGGGCGCTAGCAAACTCCAAAGGCGATGGCTTAATTAACTTCCAATAAGTAACTGTTTAATTATAAAAGCTACGAAGTTGTCCCAATGAGAACATCTCTTCCGTTCGGGCACCTGATATCGTAGCAGTTTTTAGAACAAAAATCCGTTTGGTAGATCGTCCGCAAAAAATTCATGAAGGAACACTGTTTTTTTCTTCTTCTTTATTTTGTTCATTGCGCATCTTTCGAGCCGCGTCTTTCCTTCATCCCAAATGTGAGAGAGGAAATAGCGCAATGCTGCCTCATGCGTGGAAGATGGTCTTTGACTTGCAGAAACAAAGCAAATGTATCGGGTGACTGCATTCGAACTGCCCATCTTGGGTTGCATGTTCTGTTTTTGCTTAATCTTTTTCCAGGATGCAAGAGGCGATAGTGTGCTCTTTCATCCTCTCGCATCGGGGGTGAAGGAAAGACTAATCTCTAGAGATGTGCGATGAACAAAATAAAGAAAAAATGGTGTCCCTTCACAAATGTTTGCGGATGATCTATCGAACGGATTTTTGTTCTGAAACAGCGCCGATATCAGGTGACCGAAGAGATGAGATGTTCTCATTGTGACAACTTCGTAGCTTTCATAATTAAACAGTTAATTATTGAAAGTTAATTAAGCCATTGCCTTTGGAGTTTCGTAGTCTCTTCCTAAGGAGTTTGCTTCAGCATATACTATATTGCAGTTGACCTCATCTTGCGAGAAGTGTTATGTATAAGAAAAATATGTTCGCATTTAGTTGGGAAACCCTGTATATATATATATATATTGAAAACGTTCTGTGATACGTGCAAGATGCACCACGGTACAATTTTGTACCACACTCATCTATATTTTTCATTTTATTAAATAAATAAACACTATCAATAAAAATAGACCATCCTTCTGTTTTCAATATGTAGTTGCATTTGATGTTGCTGCATGCTAGGTACATCATAGACAGTTTCCCGTCACACCAACTGGCTAATTCTAGAATTCCGGCAACTTCGAACGGGTGCACCAGTTGGCGCACAATGGGGAGCACCAGTTGGGCGCACAATGGGGAGCACCAGTTGGGTGCACAATGGGGAGCACCAGTTGGACGCACAATGGGGAGCACCAGTTGGACGCACAATGGGGAGCACCAGTTCGACGCACAATGGGGAGCACCAATTGGTTTTCAGTGGGTCAGCCCAATAGGTGGCGAAAACACAACTGGTACCTGACCAATTGAGTCCAATAGGAAATTGTCCAATTGGACCCATTAGTTTTTTTCGACTGGGTGTATGCGGTCTAGCTTCAGTCTCCGTAAAAGGTACCCCTTCAGTGGTGCTACACTTCAAGCGTCTTACTTGCGTGCTTTCCGTTGCTACTGCCTGTTCGGTACAAAAAGGACACCCGCTCCTCGATTCCAGTGCCCATTGTCGTCTCAGATGATCAATGTGGATGAAACGCAACTGATGGTTAACCTTGATAAAAAACGTGGATTCGCTAACTTCCTGCACCACAACCGCTCTTTCCCATGGTACTGTTTCACTTCTAGTGGTCTTCACGTAAACGAAGTCGCCAACTACGAATACATGTTCTTTCCGTGACTTTGGTTCCGCTTGGCTACGTCGTGCTCTTGACGGTTTCTCATGTCTTGCCAAAAGCTCGGTTTCAAAAGTGACAGCTTTACTCGGGGCTGCCTTTTCAGAAACAGTTCCGCTGGCGTTCTTCCTCTTACTGAATTCGGCGTGTTTCTGTACGCGAGCAGGAAGACGGCGAGACGTCGATTCATGGTTCTCTGCTGGTCTAATATCTGTCATGCAGGAGCGCTTTCTCTGTCGTATGTAGTAGCCGTTCGGAAGCTGCATTTAATGGGGCGTGGTACGATGGTGTACTTGTGTGGCGTGTACCGTAGCAACCGATGAAGTTAGCAAATTATTGTGCGATAAACTGGAACCCATTATCACTGACGAGCTCTCCCGGAAATCCGAACACCGCGAAGATGGTTTATGCATCAATGGTCTGGACAGTTGTCGTCGTCCTTAGAGCCCTCACTTCCATTTCGAAGAAGAGTCAACCAGCACGAGGAGGTTAACCCCCCCCCCCCCCCGCATGGCAAAGTCGATGTAGACAATCTGCCTCACGTGACTGGGGTACGTACAAGGATGTAACTGTCCCGACGTCTTCGCGAATGCAACCGTTTGACAAACTTCACATCGACGAATGACCGCCTTGGTACCTTTGTCGATTGACGGCCACCGGGCGAAGGCCCTGGCTAGCGTCTTCATCCTCTGAATGCCGCGATGCTCTGCATGAAGAAATGAAAGGACTTGCTGTCGTAACCATCTGGAAAAACAACTCGTTGCCCCCCCCCCCCCCCCGTGAGACAGCCAGGCTGTGGACATTCATGCGGACATGAAATGGCTTAAGCTCCTCGCTCCACAGGCCAACGAGATAAGGTGAACTGTAACGCTGCTGCAATGACCTGTTCCCTTTTCGTCCAACTAGATAATTCATTCTCAGTCACTAGCGCTGATTCAAATATCGCCAGATATTCCCTGTTGTCTTCATCGTCTTTCGCGGGTAGCGGCAGCCTGGATAGTGTGCCCGCCACTTCCATGTTTTTCCCGTTTCTGTATCGCAGAGTGTATTGGTACGCTGCCAAAGCAATGGCACATCGTTGAACTCTCGCTGCCGCGAGTTTATCCGCCGCTAGGTTTCCCAGTAGTGGTTATGACCAGTATATAATGTGAATTTTCTTCCGTACAGACACCTGTGAAACCGCCTTAGCCAAAACGTGGTCGCCAAAGCGTCATTTTCGCCTTGAGTGTAGTTTCGCTCCGATGTACTGAGCGTTCGTGAAGCGAAGCCGATTGCCTTCTCGGCACCATCTGACACGACGTGAATAATTACCGCACCCAAGCCCTTAGGTTGAAAAATCACAACAGAGACCGATAGGCTTGTTGACATCGTGGTAGGTGTGGAAGACAGGACAGAGCGCCTTAGGTATAAACCCGTTTAATGGTAGAACAGTACGAGAAGAAGAGATCACGAGATGGAGCTAATCGTCGTCTTCGTAATAGGCAATGTGGCAGGTTTCTACAGCCTGCCCCCGGGCGAGGTGTCGTGGTGCCCTGAGGTCTCGAGCTTGTATATATGCTGGATGGCGCATCTTATGAGCTTTTGCTCAGGGGTCCGCAACAGGCACACTCTGACTCCACCGTCAGAGCCTGGAAGCGTACGTTCGACTAACCCCAATTTCCATACAAGTCTGTTGACGCCAGGTTCTTTGATGATGACCACATCCCCGACGTCAATGTTGCATTGACCTTTGGTCTTCGAGTGATGCGCGGAGCGGAGTTCTGTCGAGTACTCTCGCTGCCATCTTTCCCATACAGCGTCTATGTATTCGTCACGTCGTTTCCACATGGCGTGCATCGTCTTGTTCGACTGTGCAGCATCTTCCAGCACTTCTGTCGAAGGGGTTGAATTCGTTGCTGGTCTGGAGAGCAGTCGTATTCCGATGATCATAGAAGCTGGTGTGAGTGGGACGGGCTCGTCATCGTCGCTATACACGAATGTGAGGGGGCGAGAGTTAATCATTGCCTCCACCTCGGTTAAGAGGGTTCGCATTTCGGCAAAATCGATGAGTCTCCTTGAGAGGGTTTTCCGGATGGCGGTCTTCACTGAACGGATCAGCCTCTCATAAAACCCACCCCACCATGGGGCTCGTTCCACAATGAAGTGCCATTGGATGCCCCGTGCGGATGAATGGTCTTGAACGAGTGGATCTCTCAGGACATTGCGGATTTCGTGCAGTTCTTTCGCGGCAGTTTTGAACGTCTTCGCGTTGTCGCTGTACACGCTGCTGCATATGCCACGCCGAGAAGTGAACCTGCGGAATGCCTGGAGAAATTTTACAGCTGATGTGTCCTCGCAGAGTTCTATGTGTACTGCTCGGGTGACTGCGCATGTGGACAGGGCTATGTGTGCTTTGGTGAAGCACCTTCGATTTTGGCGCAAGTCTAGGCGCAAGTTTGGCGCAAGTGTCAAGGGGCCGGCGAAGTCTACCCCTATCATTTGGAACGGGTGACTTCTGGAGATTCGGTCGGCGGGTAGTTGTCCTTGGACTTCTGTGGAGGCTCGACTATTGTTCCTTCTGCAGGTGAAACAGCGTCCATGTATGTTTGACTCTTTGGCGAGCACGGATTATCCAGAACCCCTCTCGGAGCTGTACCAGAGTGTCACGGACGCCGGAATAGAATACAGGGTGATGCGCGTCGGTGATCAGGAGCGTTGCGGAATGGGAGTAGGACGGTATGATGGCCGGGTGTTGCTACGAGAAGGCCTGTTGGCTGGCATTGAAGCGCTCGCCTAGTCTTAGAATGCGGTTGCTGTCAATAAATGGTTGCAAGTCACTTATCTTCGATGTTTTGCGTAGTGGCTGGTCTGTAGACAGGCAGTCTAGCTCCTCGGGGAAGCTCGAGGCTTGTACGTACCGAATCCCGTAGCACTGAGCTTTTTCTAGTTATTCCGTGCTCAGTGGGCCGCGGTTGGTGTTGCGCCTCGCATTTTCGGTGAATCGAATCACCCAGGCGGTGACCCGGTGAAGCCGGTTTAGGTCGCTGAGGTTTTCGATGGGAATCAATGATTCCTGAGGTGCAAGCGTAGTGAGCACGGTTGGAGTGTCCGGGAAGGTGTCGGCTGACTGTGCTACGGTCAGTGCTGTGTTTTCGTGTGCCGGCCAGTCTTGCCAAGCTTGTTGTAGCCAGGATGGCCCTTCCCACCATAGCTTTGAGCTCATTAAATGCTGCGAGGTAATGCCTCTAATCAGCAGGTCTGCCGGGTTTGACGAAGATGGTATATACGACCAATTGTTCTGGCCCAAATTCTGCCGTATCTCTCGGACTCTGTCTTCGACAAATTGGCCTAGCTCAGTGGCGCTGCCACGAATCCATTGGAGCACGATGGTCGAGTCGGACCAGAAGTGGTTCGTCGTCGTAAGCTTGAAGTTCTACTGGAGGAACTTCGCGAGTCTGGAGGAGATAAGCACTCCTAGAAGCTCCAGACGCGCGAGTATCACGGTTTTGAGAGGAGGTAGCCGAGACTTTGAAGTCAGCAATGTGTGGTAACCATGCCTGTGTAGTTCACGATACGCATGGAGGCAACGGTTCCATAGGCAAGAGGACTTGCATCCGAGAAAAAGTGGAGCTCGGCGCAGTTTGTGATAGATGCGCCTGGCGTGTAGCAGCGTGTCAGTTGAATGCCGTTCAGACGTTGCAGGTCGGTGTGCCATGCCTGCCATTTCGTCAGTAGCTCTTCCGGTAAGTTGTCGTCCCATGCGAGGTGACGTTTCCAGGTTTCCTGGAGAAGAATTTTGCCGGTTACTGTGCACGGTAGGAGGGCACCTAGAGGGTCGTAGATTTCGGCTACAAGCGTTAGTGCCTTCCTTTTGGATGCCGGGTTCTGGTTGCACTCTTGCACCAGGGACTTAATCGGCAGTGACAATAAGTCCTTCTCTTGATCCTATGTCACTCCTAGTACTTTGGTAGTGCTGTTGATCCGGATGGCGTTCGGCTCGTTCTTGAAGATGTCACGGAGTTTCGCGCTGTTGGAACCCCATTTCTGCAAGGTCATGGATGCCTTGGCGAAGATGTCCTGAAGTTCTCGATACGCCTGACAGGCATCCTCTTCGTTAGGTGCACCCGTTATGACGTCATCTACAAAGATGGCGTCTGTTAGTTGCTCAAAGGCTGCGGGGTGTTCTTCCACAACACAACGGAGATGGTGACGTAATGTTGCTGCTAGGAGAAATCTGCTGGGAGCTATCCCGAATGTCACCCTTGTCATGCGCCATGTCTTGACTTCAGGCAATGGCTGATCCGATGTTGATGGTGTAGAGTACCATAGGAAGCGGTCTCGGTCTTCCTCGCGAATGGCGATTTGAAGCAAAAGCCTTTTGAACGTCGGTAACTAACGCAATAGGATGGAGGCGGAAGTTCAGGGGTAGGCTGAGTATGCTCGGGTTGAGGTTCGGTCCGGGATCGAAGTTGTCATTCAGCGATCGTGTGAAGTCGTCATACGAAGAGGCATCAATCACGATCCGGACCTTGGTTGTGTGGCGATTAGAAAGCGCCACGTATTACGGCGACAGAGGGCAGCCGTGCTCCGGGGGGCGTACCCCTGTCAGGGGATAAAAGCGGTGATCTGCTGGGAAAGAGGGTTGGTTTGCTGGATGCAAGCTGAAGAGGTAAAGTAAACCTGTATGTTGTCTGATTGAATCTGTTGGGCTGCTTGTTCCTTCGCACCCGGGACGGACGGGCTGACGGCCCGAGGTTGTGGGAACGTAGGCTTCCACAACTGGCGCCTAACGTTTGGGGTCCGAGCTCGTCTGTTCCGTGGCAGGGAACACGCGGCACGCGTCTTCCGTAGTTTATAGTAGTTGTTTGTAGTTCATTGCTGTTGTTTTTTGTGTGTGCGTTTTTCGTGCTTTTTCTTTCAGCTGAGTTCTGCTGAGTTTCTGCTGAGTTTTTGAGCTCCCACCCGGGCGACGTGTCCTCGGAGCTGTTTCGCCGCCGCAGGCACAAGGGCCTCTAAGACTGAACTTACCTGTGCCTACCTTCTCAGGTTACACCGATAAGAAGTATGTTGCCGATTTCTTGGATGACCTTACCGCCTATCAGATGGGTATGGGAATTTCGGACGAAGTTTTAATCCAACGCATCCTGCAGATTGCCTTGGTCGGAGACGCCGCATGCTGGCTTCGGTTGCAATCGGAGTTTACGTCCTTTCAGGACTTCCAGGAGCGGTTCAAACACGAATTTCTTCCCCCGGATTACGAATACTGTGTCCTTGAGGAGTTGCATATGCGTACTCAACGTCCTGAGGCAAGCTTATCTGAATTCGTTCGGGCATTGCAGGATCTGTACAGCTGATCACAAGCAGAGCGGATCCCGTCGCACGGGCTATCCGTCAGTGCCGCCCGCGCTTCCGGCCCTACTTAAGAGCCCATCGCTTTAAAACCCTTGAGGCGTTGGCCCAGGAGGCTCGTTCAATACAAGGCGACCTCCTGGGAGAACTTGAGTACCGGCCCCCTCCGCCCCCGGAGCAAGCGTTGGAACCGCGCTGCGCGTGGTCGGGAGGAGCCGCCTCGGTCGAACGCCTGCATGCAACAGGTTTGGGTGACAAATCCCGTAATTCATACAATGTGGTGTCATCCCACCGAGCCCTAGATCCCTTCATCTATGACCAGAGGACGATCCCCGCAGGAACGAGCCCTGACAGACCCGTCCCGCCCCGAAGTCGCAGTCAACCTGGCCTTTCAGCTAGCGAAACCCCACGGCAGCGGGAGCGGCACCATCCTGCGCCCCCGCAGCCACGAGCGCCCAACGGCTGTTGGAATTGCGGTAGCCCTGACCATTTTCGTCGGGAATGCCCGCGACAAAGACCGAACACCCGTAATGTGCCATCGTGAAACGGTCGCAGCCCAGACGACACACAAAGTCCCAAGGATGTCCCATTTCGG
>NC_088210.1:1779936-1828716 GCF_037126465.1 Ornithodoros turicata
TGACAATTGTGAATGTGAGATCCACTTAAACCGAATGCCATTTTTTATATATTTTGAACTGGACTATTTCCAGCACAGCAGCGTAGATGTAGCTGTGGAACGGCGATGCATAATCAATTCTTGTTGTTTTCAATGTGGTGTTTCTCCAAACTTGTCAATTCCGAATGAGAAATTTTGGTTACTTTCAGTGACAATTGTGAATGTGATATCCACTTAAACCGAATCCTATTTCTGGTCTATTTTGAATTGGACTATTTCCAGCAGGGCAGCGTAGCTCTAGCTGTGGAACGGCGATGCATCATCAATTCTTGTCGTTTTCAATGTGGTGTTTCTCCAAAGTTGTCAATTCCGAATGATAAATTTTGGTTACTTTCAATGACAATTGTGAATGTGACATCCACTTAAACCGAATGCCATTTTTCGGTATATTTTCAACTGGACTATTTCCAGCACGGCAGCGTAGATGTAGCTGTGGAACGGCGATGCATCATCAATTCTTGTTGTTTTCAATGTGGTGTTTCTCCAAAATTGTCAATTCCGAATGAGAAATTTTGGTTACTTTCAGTGACAATTGTGAATGTGACATCCACTTAAACCGAATGCCATTTTTCGGTATATTTTCAACTGGACTATTTCCAGCACGGCAGCGTAGATGTAGCTGTGGAACGGCGATGCATCATCAATTCTTGTTGTTTCAATGCGGTGTTTCTCCAAAATTGTCAATTCCGAATGAGAAATTTTGGTTACTTTCAGTGACAATTGTGAATGTGACATCCACTTAAACCGAATGCCATTTTTTATATATTTTGAACTGGACTATTTCCAGCACGGCAGCGTAGCTGTAGCTGTGGAACGGCGATGCATAATCAATTCTTGTTGTTTTCAATGTGGTATTTCTCCAAAATTGTCAATTCCGAATGAGAAATTTTGGTTACTTTCAGTGACAATTGTGAATGTGACATCCACTTAAACCGAATGCCATTTTTTGATATATTTTGAATTGGACTATTTCCAGCAGGGCAGTGCAGCTGTAGCTGTGAAACAGCGATGAATCATCAATTCTTGCTGTTTTCAATATGGTATTTGTCCAAAATTGCCTATTGCGAATGACGAATTTTGGTTACTTTCAGTGAAAATTGTGAATGTGATATCCACTTAAACCGAATGATATTTCTTGTCTATTTTGAATTGGACTATTTCCAGAAGGGCAGTATAGTTGTAGCTGTGGAACAGCGATGCATCATTAATTTTTGCTGTTTTCAATGTGGTATTTGTCCAAAATTGTCGATTCTGAATGACAAATTTTGGTCACTTTCAGTGAGAATTGTGAATGTGATATCCACTAAAACCGAATGCTATTTCTTGTCTATTTTGAATTGGACTATTTCCAGCAGGGCAGTGTAGCTGTGGAACAACATTGCATCATCAACCCTTGCTGTTTTCAATATCGTATATGTCCAGAATTGTCGATTCGGAATGACAACTTTTCGTTACTTTCATTGAGAGTTGTGAATGTGATATCCACTTAAACGGAATGCTATTTCTTGTCTATTTTGAATTGGACTATTTTCAGCGGGGCAGTGTTGCTTTAAATGTGGAATGGAGATGAATAATCAATTCTTGCTTTTCAATATGGTATTTGTCCAAAATTGTCGATTCGGAACGAGAAATTTTGGTTACTTTAAGTGCGAATTGTGAATTTTATGTCCGCTTAAACCGAATGCTATTTCTTGTCTATTTTTTATTGGACTGTTTCCAGCAGGACAGTGTAGCTGTAGAACGGAAATGCATAATCAATTCTCGCTGTTTTGAATACTGCACAAAAATACGCGTCCGACTCCTCATGACTAAACCCACACAGACCCCTGTTGTTCTTGAAGTGGGCGTCCGTCAAGCGCAGAATCGAGAAGTTGCTCGAACGACGTGATCGTGAATTGCCAAGTTTCGTAGGAAATAGTCGTGTTGCGGGTCGTCGCGACGTGCTTCGTCTTTGTCTCTTGTGCAGTGTCGTGGCAACGGATCCATAAAGTAAAGATTATTGTCCTCTAGTACTGCATTACTTGACTATCCTTGAGGAAATCTCGGGATAGAGACGACAGATACCTATCGCTCCCGTCGGGCATGTTGACATCTCGACACCTTGCAGAGCTTGCAGATGAAGGCGGGTGAAATGACTAGATTCTCGAGGCCATGACCTGACTGGTTCTTAGATATATAAGTTTTTTTTATATTTTTTTCAAGAGAGGGATTTCCGGAACACACCCATCATTAGGCGTTTAGTCTTGTCACGTATTCCATCGAATAACTACGCCACTATTTCGTGTAGGGTTTTTGACAGTGCGGTCAGCAGTCCATAGGGAATAAAATTTCATTTCATTTCATTTGATATTTATTAGTCATCTCTTTTAGAAAATACATACATATTTACATACAGGTGGAGAACCCAGTAGGAAAGAAAAATAACACTATAGTTTCGAAATCACCAGAAACGGATGCGAGTGTCACTTTTGAAGAAATTTGATTTCGTTATGTTTAAAGTGGCTGACGTGCTTGTGAATCGTCCGTCAACCCGCGGGCATATTGCGACAGTATTGGTGCGCAAATTTGCTGCTTGGCCCGCGCAGCGTATATCACGGTGGGCAGAACTGCACTATTATCACATAGCTTTGATCAGGAGAGTCTTTATTCAGCGCAGTCGATGATGGAACATCAGGTTAGGAGCAGATGGCGTGTATTGCAAATGACGCGCTTCTGACGTAGTATCACGCGGCTTCAGCTAGGCTGCTCCTAATAACTAAACTTTCCCTATAAACGGCTCTGGGACAGATGTCCGCGGGACCCCTTTGGTGGTTGCTCGGGTCAAAACTGCCATTACTTCCTATCCACCACGTGATCGTCTCTAAAGTTCAAGTTTTGTTCTCCGTGCTTTTATGCTTTTAGGAAGTAATTTACTGTTAAAATGTGACCACAATCGTGGAGACAACGATATGATATCGTGTCCCTGCCGTGGCTGCGGCTTTCGTTCAACGGAAAGCAGCTCCGTCTCGGGAATAAGGTTTCATTCGAAAGTACCCACTTGATCAGTTGTTCCGGGTCTTGTGTGTCTTTGAGTCATCTTAAATTGTTCATTTGCGAGCTGGCGGCGTGCTGCAGACTCATTTGATTTCCTCTATTGTTGTCCAAGTTTGACTAATGAGATTCTCTGCCACTTGAGCAACAAACCCAAACGGAGTCGCTGCTCCCACGCACAAAGTCTCTGGTCCTGCGTGCTTGTCGTGCAGACCGTGACTGGTCATGTAATAGAAGAGTAAACCTCCAAACACACAGAAACTTCGCGCGTGCGTTCATCACAATGCTGATGATATCTGAAGACAACCAGAACTCGCGTTGTCTGCTTTGGGAGCGTGCAAGCCCTTGAGCTTCACGCATTAGACAGGAACCTCCCAGAATGCAATGCGATGACAGACCCGCCACTACCAATGGAAGACTGTCGGATGGTCCGCTCCATGCCGATGCTGAGCCGAACGTGACCTGATTGTATCACGTGACCATAAGTGGACCTGCACTACCTCAGATCTCCGGCCGTCTGCTAGGGGATGTGTCACTTCCGCTCTTTGCTTTTTATATGTTATGCGGTTATGTGTAGTGTGGTGGTGACGGCGCATGTCAATGTTGCCCGGCATGTCCTTGATCTACATCACATGTGACTGGCGAATTTGAATACTCCATTTGTTTTAACAGGTTGTACACATAATAGGAGCGCAGTCGGTTGGAACTTGCAACAATTATATGAAGTTTGTTGAATTTCGCTGAGTTATCGTGCATTGAAAGAGTACAGATGAAGTTTCTTGCTGTCTCGTATGGTAGACAATTTCGGCACGATTGTTGCTACAATTATGTCAGTGTAATTCACACGATCAACATGCCTTTTTGTCTTCTAAAGGACACTTCCCAGCAAACCAGAGATGTCCCTTGAACATCCATGTGATATCCTGACTCGGAGGTTCGAACGTCGCAGGGAGCATGCCACAAATCCCATAGACATCATCTGTATGTCCAGGGGACCAAATAATCTTCCCCTGTTGCACATTCCACGAACATCCCACAAACGTACAGTAGACGTCCGTGGGATATTGAGAGCTTTGAGATCGAGAGGCCGGATGGATGTTTATTGGGAGCTTGAAGTTGCTGTTATCATCTTCAAAGCATATTTTGAAACATTTTGCGAGAGTTGTGTGTGTGTGTGGGGGGGGGGGTGCTGGTGTCTGCACGATTAACGGACCCGTAACTATAGAGAGTGGCCACCACATAACTATTTCGTTCCCTGTTTCCCCTCTGTGCCAGTTTCTGTTATTCCCATAACGGACACAGAGCGCAGCGGTTTAAATAAAGCAAACAGAGAAATGGAACAGCTCACAGTCCAAAAAGCTTCGAAAGGTACTAGCATTCCCTTTCCAAGAGAAAACAAATAATATATTGCTTGTCTCGCGAACTTCTGCGGACTCAAGGGTGCTGCTCGCCTCCGAAACAAAACAGAGGGTGAGCTGTCTAAGTATTATCCGATTATACACAAAAACAACAGTCAAGTGAGGAGTTGCGTGGTGTATTAACTCTGCAACAAGGTAACACCTATGTTTTTTACTGCTCTTGGTCTGAGACACTCAGTAGGTTCATCGAAAGTTAAAATTTGAGTGCCACAGAATTCCGCATCTCTGCCTCTTTCGCAATAAATGCCCAATGTAACAGACGTTTTGGAAGGCGCGAAATCTTGCAGTCTTGCACAGAACCGCCCATTGTTCTTGAGAAACGCCATTCAGCCCCTATTTGGCACATAATTTTTTGTTCGAGATGCGACCACCTCAGAATATCCAAATCTTGATGTACCCAGGATATTCTCTTTGGGACGTACAGAGGATATACAGAATTAGATATCCCCAACAACTAAAATATTTTGATGAGACAGACTGGACGTCCATGTGACGTTCATGGAACGTAACTACAGTTGCGACATCTGCGACATAGTTTGGATCACATCATGAATATCCATGGGACGTACAGAGGATATCTCGACGTCTTGGACGTCTGCGACACATTTTGGAGGTCTCCAGGATATTCGTGGTTTACTGGGTTAGAGACTTGATCTTCTTACACAAAACAACAACTTTATTACGGGATAATGACTGCAGAGTTTCATCGCGGTGGGGGGATACTCTACCCCATTGCATGTGGTGATGCAGGGAATGAAATAATGAGCCCCTTCACAGTAAGGAAGGAAGTCCTGTGGTGTCCAGAAACGTGAAGAGAGCCTTGAGGGCAGAGCGTTGGTGAGCTGGATGTGGCCAGGGACGAAGCAATTTCGTGAGAGATAGGGAGCGGGAGTCCAGCTCGTTGAGGGATACGGAGAGTATGGTTCGGGAAGGTTGGTAGTGTGGGCAGTGGAGAAGAATGTGATCTAGAACTTAAACAGCAGCGCGGTGGCTGCACTGGGGAGAGGCAACTTGTCTCAGGCAGTAGCGCCACTGTGCTACGAAGACCACACCGAGGCGTATTCGACTAGCTAATGCGGCATCTCGGCGAGGAATATGTGCAGGTATGCGAAAAGCGAGCGCTGGATCAACTCTGCTCAGCATGGCGGGGAAGGGGGATGTCAGCAGTCCGTTTGCGGGTAGCCAGAGGAGTCACTAGGCATCGTAGTGCGGACCGACGATCTCATCTCAGCATTGCGATATCCGTCCGTCTCTCAGACGAGAGAGCTGTTTCAGCGGCGCGTTCACCCTGTTCATTGCCTTCGACGCCGCAATGGGCTGGAACCAATTGGAGAACGAGCCAGTGCCGTGCTTCGTAGACAAGTTTGTAAGAGGTTAACACATCCATAAAAAGCGTGCGGAGGGGCATCGGATGCCAGAAATTTCAATTGCTTGCAGCGCGGATGTTGAGTTAGTGAATACCGCCCAGTCCCATGGGGTAATGTGAACGATGTGCTGCAAAACGAAAAGTATGGCAGAGTTCTGCAGCAGTGGACGAGGTTTGAAGCTGAAGGCGACGTCCTTCGCTATTCGGATGACTAACCTATTCGGACTCTTCGGACGAACTACGCCTTCAGATGGGATAACGAATGCCGACTCCGACTTGCCATGA
Source organism: Ornithodoros turicata (assembly GCF_037126465.1). Lineage (NCBI taxonomy): Eukaryota > Metazoa > Arthropoda > Arachnida > Ixodida > Argasidae > Ornithodoros > Ornithodoros turicata. Next base: position 1,786,075 of record NC_088210.1, read on the forward strand.
CTCGAAGGACTTGACGGGGAGCCTGATCTCTGGTTTCCTGGAAGTCGGGAAGACGTGCGAAGGTGGGCACAGGCAGAGACTAGGGGGCATTCGGCGGTGTGACGTCCTATGGTATGAACCCAGTGCGAGCTCGGCGTGTCTTAGGCTCAACGCGATGGAAATCACTTTCAGTATGGTATCGAATTTTCCTGAGAAGTGGGTTTTTCAGCCGTTCCCGGCTCACGCAGGACCTCCACCCGGAGGTCATCGGCTTCAGCTAGAACTTGCCGTGTTTCAGCCATTCTTGGAACTCCAAGGTAGCGACGAAGCTTCCCGGTTGAAAAAACCACCAGGCTCGCCTGGTGTGTCCTAGCTATGTCCAATTTTATTATATGCGACTGACATCGGAATCCATATACCTTATTAGATCATTACGAAACACCATACGACTCCATATACGGCTCAACGGAAATACGCCAGAACGGAAACCTCATCAGAGCAGGACACATAAGAGCGAGACACACCCGAACGGAAACACACCAGAACGGGACACACCAGAATGGAAACACACACGAACGGAAACACACCAAAAGGGGACACACCAGGACACCAGACCAGTGTCTGAACTCCCGCTCTGGTGTGAAAGACAAAAACACACAGGATCCAGCCTGGTGTATTTTTCGACTGGGAGGCTTCGGGCGAACAGGGTTTGAAGGGTAGGGTACAATGTTGTAGAAACCCTGAGCAAGAGTGGAAGGTTGTCAGGCACAGTGGCCCTCAAAAAAGCCGCGTGAACGGCTAGGAGGGAACGTCGTTCACAGCCCCAGCCTAGGCCAGAATGATGTTGAATTGCAGGAAGTCATCGCTGGACTTTGGTTTGGAGGTGCTTCGTGCTTCGCGCTGGGCGAACCAGGGCAGGTTCGAGTTGAGACGAGTCGTAGTTGTAGTCGTAAGTGTAGAGTGAGACGAGACGTTCGAGTCGTAGACTTGTGAGTGAGAGAGACTTGACGCACTTTTAGGGCGAAAGGCTCATCCCAATCGCGTAAGGCAGAGATGGACATCGTTCATGTCTTGTTGCAAAGGGCGCTGAATAGCTGGTCGTAACTTGCCAAAGGACAAAGGTCGAAAGGACAACGCCATCGGCATACACGGAGAATGTTACTTTGCGAGGAACTATCGATCTTAGTCCTGCCATTACTTCATTAAAGAGTGTAGGACTGAGAATGTTTCCTGGGGTACGCCTTGATGAACAGGGTGTTAGGGCTTTGGCCGTGGGATATGCGGACAGCGACAGTTTGGTCCGTAAGGAAATCGCGCAGCCAGCTGAAGGGTAGACCAGATAGCCCAAAACACCGCACGGCGTGGAGCACAGAGATGTGCGAGACGGTATCATATGCGCGCGTAATGTCCGCCGATGAGTACGAGCATTTTGGACAGTAAGATTAGGCCGAGAACTGGATCCATGGAGCTTCGGTGACGACGAAATCCAGCAATTACTTGAGGGGACGCACCTTGTTTTTCACACTACCAGTCGAGGCGATGCAAAACCATTCTCAACATCAGTTTTCCTATGCAGCTTTTCAGGTTCACAGGGAGAAAGGAGGATTGGAAAAGGAGGGCATTTGTGCGTTTGCCTGGTTTGAGGATGGGAACAACTAATGCCTCCTTCCAGGTAGATGGAAGGAGGCATAATACGCCAAGACGTATTATAGACATGAAGGAGAGCTTCGAGTGACCGTTCGTCAAGGATTCGCAGTGCGGCATTGGTAATTTTAACTGGTGCTGGGAGTGATTGCACATTCACAAATTTCAACGCAGTCTTCTGTTCGATTACAGTAAAGTCGCCGTTTATATCCTCCGGTGGACGGAGTGAGTCTTGGTGAATTTTAGCTCTGGACAAAAATGTTGTGTACCGCAGGCGATGAGGCAGCCGCCAGTCGTTAAAAGGGTGAAGAAATCTGTCGCTAGCGTAATTTCTTCTACACCTTTAACTATAGTCAATGCCGCGACAGGATTCTTTTGTCAATGCGCATCCTTCAGAGCCCTAATTATCCACTAAATCTATGTGGCCGGATCAAACGGTAAAAGGCGTTGACAAATCTTACGCCGACGCTTCCGGTCTTCTTTCTTAATTTCTCGTGTTACATTAGCTTTCATCCGGCGGTTCGCCACAGTGTCAAAAAGTTGCTCAGTTGAGCGAGCCGTTCTCTCTGCTCTGCGCGGGGATGCTCTAAGGTGGTTGATTGCTGGAGAATGACGGACGCGACCTGTCACGCTTTTAGACAGGACCACTGCGTCCTACATCGCGCAACGATTGCCTTGCGAAACGACCTCTGGGGACCTACCGGTGTGCACAGATGTTCGGAGGCCCACACCAAACAGTCTCCAGTTGATGAGAGGGATCAGTCCACTAGTGGGTGACAGCGGCAGTCTTTCGTTCGAAATATAGAGGGGAAAGTGGTCACTACCTCGGGTGTCGACATCGGCAGCACACGACAGGTGGCGAATTATGTCTGCTGAGCACCACGACAGATCCAGGACATCGAGTGACGTTGGTGCTCGCATATAAGTTGCCTGTCGGTTGTTAAGTAGGGGCATGTGGGCAGTCTCCATTGCTTCCAACAACCTTGTCCGTCCTTTCTACGGCTTCCCCAGGCCGTATGATGAGCACTGTATTCATCCAGTACGAGAGCTGGGGATTCCAGTGAATTGAATAAGCGGTCGAGGTCGGTCCACGGAACCTGCACTGCGGGACCTATATACAGGGTGGTCCACCAACCATGATAGAAATTCGTAGTAAAAAAGGTAGGCTCCCGAGAGATATGCGGTCAAGTGATTTTTTGTGCCAAAACGTTTGCCACATATTGGTAGCATATTTACTTCGTTTCAATTGACAGAAAATTAATTTCTTGAATTGAACTACAAAATTTCTCAACGCAACTTAACGTTTTATTTGCGGAAACGGGTTCCCCGTGATCATTTTACTCAGTATAGCACATAATCCCACTCGTAATGCAATGGAAATTGCCGAAATAAATTCGCCGAAAATCCCTGGAGATGAGCCCTTGGCTCCGCCTCTTTTATGACGTCTCGTGGTTTGAGCGCAAAGCTGCGAAGAAAGGACACGCCTTGACACGAACATTGACGCGCCACACGAGGGAGGAAAGGGTTACAAGCCTTACCACAGAACAAATATGCGCGGTGAGTGCGTGAGAGCTATCTTATCAAAAATGAGGTCACCCTTTCAAAACCCTCACCAGCTCCGGTGGCGCAGCGGTAACGCGTGCGCTTGGAGACTGGGAGGTCCGCGGTTCGAATCCGCGGGCCGGCTGTGCCGTCTGGGGTTTTTCCTGGGTTTCCCTCAGATGTGTAATAGGCGTATGCCGGCACAGTTCCCCTGAAGTCGGCCCATGGACGCAGCTATCCTCCCCCCGAGCGGATTCCGCTCGGTCTTCCACTTCACCCTTTCCTCTCGTCCTCTCCACCACCCTTCCCGAGAAACATGCCGCCTAATCAGGCAGGCAGACCTCTCGGTTCCTCCCAACGACACTCCTCCTCCTCCTCCTCCTCCTTCAAAACCCTCAAAAATGAGGCTTGTAACCCTTTCCCCCTCGTGTGGCGCGTCAATGTAAACTCCTTTCTTCCCAGCTTTGCGCTCAAACTGCGAGCCGTCAAAAAAGAGGCGGAGCCTAGGGCTCATTGACACAGATTTTTTTGTGAAAATTCACAAAAAAATCCGTTTTCGGCAATTGTCAATGCATTACGAGTGTAATTATGTGTTATTCTGAGTAAAATGACCACTGGGAACCCCAAAGGAAACGTTAGGCTGCCTTGGGAAATTTCGGAGTTCAATTCAAGAAATTAACTTTCCGTCAACAGAAATGAAATAAAAATGTTATTAATATGTGGGAAACGTTATTGGCAGAAAAAAATCCCTTGACCGCATGTCTCCCCGGAGCCTACGTTTTTTACTATGATAATGGCTGGTGGACCACCCTGTAGATACTGACGACTGTTAACAGCATGTGCCCTAGACGTGTGCCCTTTGCAGGTAACATAATCATAAGAGCGATGAAAAAATGACCCTATGGGTGCAGCAACGAGGTCGTTACGAGCGTATAACGCTGTTCTCTTCTCAGAGGATTGATGAGATCGATAGACTGTATAACCCTTAACGCGATGTGCAGCATCCATGCCATGTTCGCATACATAGATGAAAGTGAACAAGTACTGGTGGAGATGGCAGAATCATTAATGCCATGAATTTCTTACACAAAGAAATTCATGGTGTAGTAGCTGCTGAAGACGGCGAGCATGCCTGCCAGCCACGCTTCTCCTGCTGCCTGGCACGCACCCCGAGGATTCGAGCCACCGTGGCATATATATCGCTATTAAACAGTTGTTCTCTGGCCTCCGACTTGAGCGTTACTCCTCCATAGGGGTTACTACACATGGCATTATTGATTCTGCAGTCTATTTGATAATATTTGTTATCATGTCCCACATCATGTCACAACCAAACACTTTTACCCTTCAATATATGTGTTAGCTCCGGCCCTTTGCATTCTATTGTAGAGGTGGAAGAGGAAGGGAACAGAGCGAAGGAAAAGAGGAGGTTGCAATAAACACGTTTGGCGCACGTTCTCCAGGGAACGGTGGAGGTTTTCCGCTGCTTCTTTACCGAACCTGTTGTATGTTATATCTATTAAACGTAGCTGTAATAATTCCATGTTAGCGCTGCGAAGCAACTATGGCAGTCACTATAATGTATCCTCCTGCGGTAGTAGTGTTGTCACGCGGCCGCACTTTTTGTGCCTATTCCACCAACACGGCCTCCTGTGACAGTAGTATCGATATTTTCCCACGTGATTGCCTCCAGCAATCAGTAGACCATCGCCCCGGGCGATAACACTCATCATCCTTCAAATAAAGTTGCGTTCTGGTGTTTAGGCGAGACTTGCCTAGTTCCGTCCGCTAGCCATTTATTCGTATTTCTGGTTTATTTTTCATTTGCGTCAAGATTTAATCGAATTTGAGTCGATATAAGATTGCTCCGTTGATGGGCACTGTTTATATAAGTAGCGGTATGCAATAGCGATATTCCTTGGTTCGTAGAACCGCATATTTTTCTCCACACATTACCTTCTCAGAGTGGGTGCATCAGAAACGCAGGAGCGCTCATTGCAATAAACCTATTACCTTGATATACGAGGGTGGTTTCATAAGTTTCCAGTCCGAGGTAGAAAATGCGCGCGAACTTCAAAATGCGATAAAGGACGCGTGGCGCCATCTGTTGGAGGGCCGGAGCACCACCCTCAACCCTCTCCATGCTTTTGTCGGTTGGAGAGCGGCATTTCAAACAGCCAGGGTGCACTTTTCAGTTAAAATGGGAAAAGTCGAGTACCGCGCTTCGATAAAACTCGTGACAAAAGAGGGACTTTCGCCTACAGAAATTAAAACGCGACTGGACAACGTGTACAGGGAGGCCTATCCGTCGCACACAACGGTAAAAGACTGGGCTAAGCAGTTTCGACTGGGGCGAGAGTCAATTGAAGATGATCCACGCGATGGTCGTCCAGTGGAAGTCGTGACACAAGAAAATGTGTCTCTTGTCAAGGACAAGAGTGACATAGGTGAGCGACAGGCGTCTGAAGGTGAAGGAAATCTCAAAAAGGCAGGGGCTTTCCAAAACAACCGTTTTTCGCATCATCGGCGAGGGCCTTCACATGAAAAAGGTCAGCGCGAGATGGGTGCCACGACTTCTCTCGTCAGAGTTTTTGTATCTCTGTCAAGAGAACGAGGAAGAAATATTGAAGTCAATTGTCACAGGGGATGAGACTATGGTGCGCTACTATGATCCCCTTTCGAAAAAGAAGTCGATGGAATGGCGCAGACCAGGAGAAGCACCCCCAAGAAAAGCCAAGGTCACACAATTCATAAAGAAGGTCATGGCAACAATATTTTGGGATTGTCACGGGATCTTCCTCATCAACTTCAAAGAGAGGAACACCACAGTGAATGCGACTTATGCTTCACTCCTACACCGACTGCGAGACGCCATCAAGGAAAAGAGGTGTGGCAGGTTGAGTCGGGGTGTCCGGATGCTCCAGGACAATGCCCCTGTCCACATGGCTTCTGTTACCAGGGCTGCACTGAAGGTGTGCGGCTTCGAAGAAACCCACCACCTACCCTACAGTCCAGACTTGGCGCCGAGTGACTGCTTCCTGTTCTCAAACTTGAAGAGGGATCTCAGAGGACGGAGATTTCAAAACGATAGTGAGGTGCAAGAGGCAGTTTTCCAGCATTTTGCGGACAAAACTTCTGACTATTTTTTCAAGGGTATAAGAATGCTGGTTGAAAGTTGTCAAAAGTGCATCGAAGTTAAGGTAGACTATGTCGAAAAGTGATACACTTGTTTCGTCTCTATGACTATTAAAAGTTGGTCGGGTCGGAAACTTATGGAACCACCATCGTAGACTACATGCCGTTTCTGTTTGTTGCTAGTTCGTTCTACACTGATTACCCCTTTTCGAGGTTGGGGGTTGGGTGATGCGGAATTGGATTATTATCGGTCAGTGACGTAACCAGGAATTGTTTTGGAGGGGCTGGCGCTGCCGACGCGTCAAAGGAAAACATATAAACAACATGAATCAAGTGATGGACCAATCAGAATGTGCAGTGACTAAGCACAATCTGTACGGCAGTAGCGACGCTTAGGCCATTGTAGCCTAGCCATTTCAACTTTCTTCCCCCACTATTACGTGACGGTTGGGGAACATCGTTAATTCGTTATTCCCCATGGTTCTCTGTCCTCTGTCTGTCCTGTCCCCTGTCTGTCCTCTGCGACTCGGTATCCTTTTTCGTAAAAAGGGGGAACAAATGGGGACCTGACCGACGAAAAAGTGGAAGATAAAGGAAGAAAAAAGGAAGAAAAAGGAAAAAGCAAGAAGGATAAGAAAAGCAAGGTGGAAGGCTGGAGACGAGCAGTCGGTTCTGTCAGAAGACACTGACATGGGCGACTCATATCAGTAACTGGGTCATTTGGAATCTCCGACACTGTCGTGTTGGCACCATCGGGTTTGTGTGTTTCACTCTACAGAGATTCGATGTTCTGATTAAGCCCCTCGGTTATGACCATGCATTTTTGTGTCGGCTCACTTCTGTCTTCCTGCTCACATATGCTCTCGGATCCCCTGTGTGGGAAGAGATCCCCACCCATCCGACAGCACTCACAAGATCATTCCAGTTTGATCTGACAGGCTTTCCGTAGGCTGGGTAGCGAGCGTTAGTAAACCGCTAATAACATCACTGTTAACTTCCCGTGCCTACCGGAAGCAATGACGCACAATAATGAGTTTTAGTTTATCGTTGGTAAGGTTATCGCGCCTATCGGAAACAATCGCAGTGGCGCGTGGCACCAGAGTACGCAGAACATCTTGGTTCAGGATTGACATGACAGGATATGTTACACTCAACTGAGTTTCATAACGCAATTCAACTCTAATTCAGCATATCAATTCAGCATAAAAGCGGCCCGCAGCAGATACACCAACCTCTGTGTCACATTGTTGTCGGACGAGCGTTCCAATGCCACAGCAGCACATCTTAGCCGAAGAGGTGTCGGTACATAGCCCTAGCCTTACCGTACAGAGGTTTGCAACTGTAAAAAAGGCGTGAAAGGGACTGCGTATGCTGACAAATGTGATTATTTTTGCATTGCGATGTTTGGCCAATATGTTGTTTGCCACAGGTCAAATGGATTATACAGGGTACAAGTCCAAGGGAGTGTATAGGGTGTTTCACGAGAATACCATGTCTCAGGGTGTCTCCTGCGGCTATTCGTTGTCTTCTGTCACCCTCGTGTATTAACCAGGTGGATAACACACCAGATGGCTTATCCAAAAAGTGCAAAAGCACTAAGTGATGAAAGGCGCCGCTTCCTGGAATATTTTTCCACTGAAAGTTCACTTCGGTTAAACAGAGGTTCCGGACGCGAAAATTTAAATTTCCGAGTTTTATTTCGTTAACGGGCGTTTTCAAATGAGCTACTGGGTGGTCAGTTTGTGCCTCAAGGATGCCAACCGAAAAGAACCTTTCAGACAGAGTCAGCCGTTTCATTCAACAGTGAAATTTCCGTGACAAATACTCCGCGTACTTCTCTGTCGTTCTTTGTAGTGCCCAAGCTCAGGCTTCTTCAACCATGGATTGTATCCTCCAGAGTACCTGCAGTTATGCTGCAATTCCCTGTACAACATGGTTTACGAAACACAGATACTCATTGTGGTGGTTGATTCGATCGTGGAAGTCGATGTCGAGGGGATCATGTCAGACGTTTTATGTTGGCAACCGAATTCTAATCTGAGGAGGAAGTAGGCGGAACAATTTTGCTCACGGCATGGTCACCACGTGAAGGTGGTCAACGGGAGGAACCAAAGGCTTATTACTTGAGAGGGGACATGTTTGGGTACGGTATGTACTTTTGAGGCTGGCAAACCACCAGAAAGAGTAAAGGTCGTTAAGGTCACTGATGACTGAGCAGCACGCCTAAATAGAATGACAATGGATGACCCACCTGGCATGCAGGTGAGCACCAATGTCGGCCCAACGACTTGTATGGCTAAGAGTCATGGAGAGCGTGGTCACGCCTTTAGATACTTATTCGGTTCAATGTACATTCCCTCTTTTATGACAAGCAGAGTACACTTTAGCCGCTTCTGCATTGATGGTATTTCATAGGTCATGGTGAGCTCACGCTACGCCATCAAGCAAAAGAGGAAACCTGCAACGGGGGAAGGTATAAAGGCGAGGGAAGTTTCACTGATTGGACATATGAAGGGTACATAATTGGATATAAGTCCAGTGATTAGATCTGTGATGTGCAACTTCCGAGTAAATATGGCGATAACATAACAGAGGTGATTTTGTTTTTCTCGCTCTGAAGCTGTACTCACACACACTGTCTTATTCACACGCATTGTTGCTTCAACACGACAGGAGGAAGAGGTTGGATAGGAGGAGTGAGCAACATCAGCAATACAAACGTGAAAAATATTAAGCAACTCTATACGTCATTCGATCGATTCCGTCCGCCATGCTAAATATTGGAAACGTTGCTAGTTCGAACATCACATGTGCTCTCCGAACTTTCGGGCCGAGTTTCAAGGAAAGTTATTTCGGAAATCCACGAAGGACGATCCCCTTTGTCCCTCGCCTAAGTCGTAGAGTCCATCTCATGGCCATACTTGAGTCTTTTTTTTACTAGATAAATACGAATGTTGAGCCAACTTGCCTTGAGGACGTCGTTCACTACAGGTCTGATGCAGCACAGGATATAAAGGTAATGTCGGCTTCAGCATGGCGAGAACTGTGACGAACCACATATTGAAGGCGACCATCGTGTACCACAGATCTAATCGATCTAATCGTGAATACAGAGGAGGTTTGACTGATACTGCGTTGAAAGACACACTACCCGACAGATTTGACTGAATATAAGAGTTAAAGGAAGCTGCAAGCTCAAAAGCAGGTGGCAATCCCAGTAATTTGTGAAGGGCAGTAAATGCGAGCGAGCCAGTCAGTAATCATGAACGGTCTTTGTTTGGAGGACCTCTCCAGTCACGAGAAGTCGCTTACTAGATAAATTAGCGAAAGGTGTTTGAAACTTCTTTTATTCACTCGTTTGTCGTATATACTGAGCTAACGCTTTACGAGGCACGCGTTCTGACAATACATGAACACCTGTATGAACACGTAGCAATAAGTGCGTAGAGCCCGAATCAGGGCTTTTAGTCATTTCTTGCAGCTTACTATAGCACACAGTTTTTTTTCACTACCATCGGCAACCTGGTCTCGTCACCTCTCGTCCTGCACAGTTTCTTACCTAGACGCAAGGTCCTCGCGGACCTAATGATACCGTTGCAAGTGCAACGCTCAACCCATCATTATCAACGCAACTAGACAAAAAAGTAGAGAACTCCGGCTTAGCATAACATAATAACAAGGTTTACTCAAACTTTTCGTCCGTCATGCGACGGACATCATCAGTGCCAAACTGAATGAGAGATTACAAAACCGGTCGCTATTGGAAGATATGGGAGTATTGTTCGTGAAGGGGGTCACAGTTTTGCGAGTGTTTCCCGAACAATACTCCCATCTCCTTAAATAGCGACCGGTTTTGTAATCTCTCGTTCAGTTTGGCACTGATGATGTCTGTCGCAGGACACTCGCAAACGCATGCAAGCATCTGGACCGCAGGACCGGAACCGCACCCGTCAGACACGCGTTGTCATCCCCTATTTCAAAGGCGTTTCGGAATGTATCCGCCGGGCTCTGCTTCCGTTGGATATCAGGACTATGTTCAAACCGCATGTTAGACACCGAAATCTCATATCGAAACCAAAGGACCCCGTCCCCCCGGAAGACCAGTCTGGAGTAGACTACAAACTACAATGCCAAGACTGTGACACGTGCTACATTGGCGAGACAGGCAGAAAACGGAACGCTCGTTTCAAAGAACATACGCGGGACATAAAGAGCGTGACGCACGCCACCCGGTTTAAAACGGAGCTTGATGGGGACACAGGAAGCTTCTAGAGTTTTGGCACATACGTGGTGACCCCTCGGTTTGCAACAAAAACCGTGGCCCCCTTCCCGAACAATACTTCCATCTCCTTATATAGCGACCAGTTTTGTAATCACTCATTCAGTTCGGCACTGATGATGTCCGTCGCATGACGGACGAAACGTCTGAGTAAACCTTGTTATTATGTTAAGTCGAAGTTCTCTACTTTTTTGTCTAGTTATGTCGTCTCAAGGCTTTTGGAGTATGTTTGCATTATCAACGCGTACGTCACATCACCATTTTGTCTTCAGAGTTAGTTCGCTCAACAAACATTAGCCTAAAAGGCCGTCTCTTTCTTTAACAACAGTCTCAACCTCAACAGAATGGTGCCGTGACCAGGGTCCACACTGATATAACTACAAAGCAGGCAACTCTACGCTCGAATTCGACAGAGACTGCAAGGTTGAATACCGGCACCGACCTTTTTCGTCGGCCACGGTGAGCTTAAGGCGGAATCACTTCTTCAGTGAGCCTATGGAATTTTTTTTTATTCGCACAATCCGCGGGAACAACGCGGCACACCCTTGCGAGATGCATATTGGAGTGTTCTTTGTGTCCCTCTGAATTAGTAAAGCTTTTTTAATGCGTAAATGAGATGCACCGATTTTTAGCGAATAAAAGTTTGTCGTAATTTTAATACATGACAGTCAACGGGATCCGTGAAAGTTTGCTTCTCTGAACGCTCACGGGCTTGTTTTCCGCTAGAAACTGCTTTAGTGTATTGTGGTTCGCGAGGGGTGTGCGAAATTCTAGAACGTGTATTGCCGTCTTCTCGCGTGCTCCAGTGCCGTGTATGCCAAAGGGAGTCTGGCCATTAGGAGGAGCCTAAAAAAGAGGCTCGACCTGTCAATCAAACGTAGGCACATTTCATTGGTTGCTGTTTTGCATGGGAGCTGCCATGACACCAAATTTTCTCCAAAATGGATTATGGTTCTTGAAACGGCGAAGCGGAGATTTCATGACAAAAAAAATTCACAGACTACTTTAATTTCATACTGTGAGTATATATCGTCATGTACGCATCTGCAAAATCAGCTTCAACTTTCGCTCCGCCATCATTATTTACGTGAAAATGGGATGTTTCGTCGCTAACGTTAGGCCTAGTCAAGATAGTGATACCAGGAAAATAGCAAGAAAGACGACCATTATACGTAGGATTTTGCTTTATATAATTGCATTTTATTTATACATACATCTTTGCTCCTTTTTTGATTCAATGTACTTACATTACGTGATATAAAACTTCATACCAGCTGTCGTCTGCTACGAAGGCGCGGTTGTACCGCAATCCTGGCCAATCACTTCTGCCAGCAACCATTTCTGCTATTCTGAGCCTTCCCAACATGCCTCTCTCCGTGCAGATGGCGTTCATAAAAGTGGGCGCAAAATCTGTCGTTTTGCTCTGTCACCAGTGATATCCGTTTCAATCCAAATCCATCAATTTTCTCCAAAATGGTAGCACCCAATAAATAAGGGTGAGGGATAAGTATTGGATGGATGTAACAATAGACAACTGTATTTCGACCTGTGATTGGTTAAATACCTCAAAAAGTGGGTGGAGCATCAGGTATAGGCAGGTCCCATTAATGGCCAGACTCCCTTTGGTATACACGGCACTGGCGTGCTCTGAACTGTGGCGCCACCACCGTTCACCTCAATTGCAGTGGGCGCTCCTCAGCTGACATTTTCTCCGCGTTCTTCCTCTCATTTCTCTGTCGTGGCGAACGTCGTTGTGCAATATCGCGTCAGGCCTGGATACAGTCGTGCCTCGTTTATATGGACACTTTCGTTCCTCGCTAAAATTGTCCATCAAATGAATTGTCCATAATAACGAATCGTCCAACATTAAATACCATATGTTACGAAAAAACTGAGTAATCAGTGCCTGCTGATGCGCATACCCCGTGAAGCTCAAAGTCTACAGAATTTTAGCAACTTTGATTGCTCGAGATCTGTCCTCGTTATCTTCGAAGAACTGGAGCGCCGTTTGGAGACTTGCTCGACCCATGTGATCTGTCCTCGATGATGAACTCGGGAGAAACTAAAGTCATCTTAGGTCCCCTTTCTCCTTGTAGGAGATACGACGCCATGATGCCCATTCCAGAAGCATCCCCCGCACTACTGCCAGCCTCTCGTTGACCTTTAGGTGTCTTTACTAACAAAGAAGGAAATTTCGAAGAAGGGCGCGTCACCGTCTAGTGTACTCGTAAGGGTACCCTGGAAGGGTGGCACAATAACCCCCAGAATTCTTGAGTGACAACAGAAAATAAATTTGGAACAACAGTTCTTTATCCCATTCTCCTAGAGGTTGTCGTCCTGAGATGGTGTCCATAATAATGAGCCAAAAATACTTGCGGTGCTATGGTATTAGTACCTGATTGTACTGTCCATTGTCCAAAAAGCGGGGTTCCATAACCGAGACACAAATACATGGCAAAAGTTTCGTTTCGGGGAAAAACTGTCCATAGTTCGCGTCGTCCATATTAACGGGGGTCGTATTAACGAAGCACGGCAGCATTTCGCTATGTGTTCTTGGGTCGGCCCCAAACTAACTAGCGCCTCGCGTTTGCGCTCGCTGTTCTCAGGCGCTGTTTTCATCTCATGAATGATAGGGTTATTCAGTATTGCAACCGTTGTACGGGCTGTTCTAGTTGCACAAAATTTTAAAAATATAGAAAGAAAGTGTACGTAGCGTTGTCTCCATTTGAGCCTAAATAGCGGGGCAGCCGGTAGGACGACTAACTAAATCAGATATTATAGTTTTCGGTTTAGGGGACTCCCGAGAAAGTGGCACACCTGCGTAAGAGAAGTAGTAACAAGTATTTCCTCTTGGGAACGTGCCCACGTAACATCAACTAACGTTTATCAACCTACGTGTACGCATGCATCCCAAGTTAGAGCTGTTGGAAATGAAATTAATGTTTCAGCTATAAAAGAATTGCAGTCGCAATAATTAGTGTGAATGTATTATTCAGGCTGAACGCAGGAGACCACATTGATGGAGTAACACAGTACATCAGCACAGACTCTACAGATGTCAGCATTTAATAATGAAATATACATTGATATACGTCATACTCATCGCGTATACCGTCCTCTTTCTCACGTATTATGTCTCTTTCTCACGTATTATGTGAGTGTGCTTCAGGAAAAAAATATTGCACGAACAGAGCTACGCAGACACTGTTAAACTAGACAAATATTGGCACGACGAAAGCAAGCTGAAGCTAAACCAAGTAAGTCAATGTGCAGTTCTCTACAAGTCATCGCGCATATACGTATGTATACAGCGTATGTATAGCTACAAGCGTAAACCACAAAACATATTTACACTACGTGCAGTCATTATGTACATCATTTTACGTTTACAAGAACGGTGCGCAAGGAAGCTCGGTTGCTACACACAAACATTCATACGCAGATGAAAGCCCAATGTGATGCCATCGATAGAGTTTATCTTCCATTCCTATATTGTGTCGCGCAGTTCATCATGATGGCTTGGTTCGTCCCTTAGTTTCATGTTCCTCTTCACTCACGGGTCGACAAGCTCTGGCAACAAGTATTCCAGACAAAAAAAAATCACTTCAGAAGAAGTCTTTGCCAAAATTGTTAATCGCGCCCAATATGAATCACCTTTAGGTCAGACGGGGACCACACAACGCCGAGCTGCTTTCCTCCCCTGTAGTCCTTTCAAGGGTATCATCTTCTGCAGTAATTGCTATATTGGAAAGGAACTCAGCTGCTTTTGTGACAAAGATTGTACTGTCCAAGTCTGGCTTCTTGGGCTGCGAACCATAATCCTTGTCTCCAAAAACACTCCTGAATTCGGGATCTTTGGAAGTCGTGGCCTTTCCGAAACGTAATGTTCTCTTGCACAGTGTACGACTTTCTTCTTTGGATGGGATCAGCTTCTTCATGGCAGAACCTGGGCTCCTTTCGATGGCCCTGTTCGTAAAACAGGAGTGCCACTGTCGAAGAGCAGCGACATGACACCGGTATTGGTAGCCACTTCCCTTGGAACAGTCCACACGCTTTCCCCCTACTGTACGGGCAATCATTTTCATGGGGGCACAAGGGGAAATGTTGTGAGCATTTCACCCTCTAGCCTTCCTTCGAAGGTTTCTGCATTTAATATCCTAATGTATTTATTACATTATTTACTGTGAGTCTGGTTGTACACTTGGTAACACGAAAAAACAATCATCATCATCATCCCCAATGGCGCGGATAACAAAACTACCGAAACTCGAATCTCAGCTCATAAATTGTAACCTGTAATAGTTGGTGAATAATAATTGCACCCATTTGAATTAAAGGGTCTCTGACCAGAACCTGGTCAATATCTTTCTTCGTATGAATATCGAACATACGTGGTGCCTCCAAGTTACACTTGGAACGTTTTATCTCTACGGAGCCGCGAACTGTTCTAAACAAGGGGCTGAAAGGCGGTTTCGCTTTCAACCCTCAACTCGTCCGATCAGGGCAGATGTCTAGCGATTACGCATGGGTTCTTCCTAGAGTATGACGTAAAACGCCCGCGACGTTTATTGGAGGAAAGTCCACACCAGAAGTTCGGGTGGTTTCCGCAACTTCCGTATTGCCGGGTGCTTTTCTTTCAACATGGATGTCGAAGGAGGAAGCACAGCGGAGTCAACAAGTCAGCTTTCAGCTGCCTTTGAGCAACCGAGAGGGAAGTTCTGCTTACCCTCAGCAGAGTTGGGATACCTTGATTTTGACCTGTTGAGCCGCGAATCGACTTGAGTATGAAGAGGAAGTTCCAACAACAGACTGCTACATGAAGTTTCAGCATTCATGTGTATGTGTAGTTGAAAGTTTAGTGGGGCAAGGGCAACTAAGGCCAAAAACCGCCCAATCAATGACGAATTTGAGCACAAGGTGAATTAATGGGTATGGATGGATTAATAAAAATACTGTTTAGCACGTCATAATATAGATGCTCTAAAAACTGTTAAATGATACAAGCTTTTACAGGCTACTTATAAGCTTAGTGGTCTCTAAAAATTTGATGACATTTATGTGTGGCACAACTGGTTCCTCACTCAGCAGGAGAGAAGGGTGATAAGGGATGTGATATCGATAAAACGTCGACAAGTACGTGCGGCGATGATGTTCATATAAAGGACATGTCAGAAGAATATGTGTTACTGTCAAAGGTTCGCAACAATGATGGCATTCTGGCTGTTCTTCACCTAACAGTAAGTGACGATGTGTCATGTTGGTATGTCCAATCCGAAGACTTGCAAATGTAGCTTCATAAAATCTGTTTTTGTTGACTGCTACCCCATTCATTAACTGCTCGTTTAATCATGTGTAACTTGTTCTGTGTTTCTTTATTCCAGCTTTCCTGCCATAACGAGAGCATGTCTCTCTTAAGCACTGTTCGGTGATCCTGGAACTTATAGCCATAATTTGCACCTCAGTTTCAGCTCCTTGGTTCAAGCATAATATTGCCGAAAGAAGTCGAGTGCTTATGCTTAAAGTAGCATATTTAGAACTTCGAGTGCAGCACGAACCTATGAGCGCAAATGCTCACAAGTAGAAGCGTGTCTCATGCACAGTCATGCTGGTGGGTTTCAATACAAAATTGTTATTCTGAACTTTTCGCCCATTGTTCGTCACTTATTCAGAAAGGGTGCAGCTGAAATCCTACTCGTCATCCGACTAGCTTTAGCTTTGTTCAACACTTGCGTGTCTCATACAGGAGATACATACACAATACATACCTACAGTTTGTGCGAGGGGTGTTGCATAAACTTGGAAAAGCAAGAGAATGGTTATACCAGCCTCTGCGATCAACAGGATACGCAAAGCCTCTTCCATAGTAAGTACTACATGCTTTAAATACCAAAGATACTAGGTGGAGGTACGTCTTTCCATAATTTCCCTCATTTCGTTCATATTTACGAAAAAGTAGACTCGTATATTGACAGCCTGTGTTTATAAGTAACTTAGTCCAGTACAGTTCATGGTCATTCATGCCATACTATACGAATATTCAGAATATACCAGCATTTGAAAAATCTTTCAAGCTCTTTATAGCACCGATTTAACCCTGCACCCTGTACCCTGCATGTCGAATGTTATAAAGCTGTAGTGCTATTAAACATATTTGTAACTTGAGTTGTACAGTATGTGAAGGCAAAAATTGATTGCCACATTAGCTGTAGTGATATTTGTACTTCATGGTGTTCTAGCATGACAAAAAAAAAAACACACACGAGCAGATTTTTAAAACATTTGTTAGCCACTTTGTCAATGCCCCTTTTGCAAGCATTTGCATTGTAAGAGATTGGGTTCATGAATGTGAATACAGAGAGAACTGTGGTGTATACCTTCACAGAAGCAACACGTCGCAGGAACAGGAACAGATACTTGCAGGCAGACGACTGTGGACAGACGCGTACCCAGGATTTTTCTGAAGGGTTGTCCTAACTTTGACAGCATTCTTTAACTGTTAATATGCAACACTGTTTGTTACCACCAACGTCAATTGAAACCTGTGTAACGACTGAAATTGAGGTGGTGGTCAGGACGTCTGGACCCCCCATAAATCCGCCACTGTCTGTGCATCTCACATTAAGTGTACTCTCTCGTGTTCAGTGCTGCGTGAGGTATTGCTTTGGTGTTCTGCAAGCTTTTGTCTAGACCTGTATATATATTAGTCAAACATGCCAACAACATAATGTTGTTTGTTACAAAGAGTGTGTGGGGGTTGCATTCCGCACTGGGTAATGCCACAGAAGGGGTTGAAGTGCTGCACCAGTACCGCCGCCGCCTCTCTTTTTCTGTAGCGAAGTGACGCCAAAAACAGCGTAAGAATCCCTCAGCGAGCATGTGATTCTTTCCTACGTACGATACTATACTGCTGTTTATCGTGTATCTACTCAGATGGAAAGGGATACATTATTGGCGGAGGTGACGGCGCTCCCGCACTGGGTAACGCATACCCTAGTGACGTCACTTGGTGTGCACATTAATTGGCTTTAGGGATGCTCCCTTTCTTAGTAAGAAGCCTGTATTGTTTATGACAATGTTTGTGAGAATTGTACAGTGTGCTAAAGGGAAATTGCAGGAAGACTGCATAGACCAGAGGGAGTAGGAAAGAACTAGAGCAAGCGAACGGATGTGTGTTGAGATCTGGTCAACGGAGTGTGAAACTGTAATAAAGGGTCGAATGTGCTGTGTGTGGTGCAACTATCACTGCTGATCCCTGACACAAAGCATAATCTCATCAGCCTTCTTCTCCTGGTAAGAACTACATTGGGCTCTCAATTCCACCGCCGGCACAAATCCAATCCTGTTCTGACGCATCCATTTGTCCACATATTCGGTCAGCATGTCGTAAGTGTTGTTCAAACTCTTACGGTCTGATACCACCGAAATAGTATTGTGTAAGCACCTCAGGTATTTTAATGATCGCTACGTGCAAGTACATCAGACTGTTATGCAGGTTACCCTGTGTGTGACCTCCGGTTCCCGCTCTCTGTCCTCCAGAAGTGCTCACTACAACTATCGAAACCCTCAATATTCCTTTTGTGCGGAAAGTGCTCAGTGCGAGTAGAATGTAGACCATTAGGAACCAAGCTTTTTATCTTGGGCTGCTCAGATACTCAAATATGCATGTGGTAGAGTGTGCAAAGTGCAAATTGCAGTTGTGTAGTGTGCAAAGATGATGTAACATGAAATGTGATTCATATAGTTTATTGTAGCACTCAGATTTCTTCATAACGGCATCATTTGTAACAGTGTCTGACACATTTTAGCAGCCACTGTTTTAAGAAAATAAGCATAAAAATGCTGCAACTATGACAGTATGAAGAAGTTCTTTTGAACCTGGTGGCAATTGACGTTCTGAGGAAGGAACACCAAGAAAGGACAAATACATACAAAGTGTCAAGTGCCTAAGAAATGAATTATGAAAGAAGGAAGTCACTGAAAAGGTTAGCCAGCAGTAAGGCTCGAACCCACACCTTCTGGATAACCGATCCAGGGCTCTTACCAATTGAGCTAAGCTAACACGCCTCTCGAGTGACTCCCGAGGGTGCGTCACCTTCAGATGGCGCACTCTTGGAAGTCATTGGAGAGGCGTGTTAGCTCAATTTGCAAGAGCCCTGTATAATCCAGAAGATGTGGGTTCGAGTCCTACAGCTGGGTAACCTTTTCAGTGACTTCCTTCTTTCACAATAAAGTTATTTTGTTGGAGTTTGAAATTTACTTGAGCTCTCTTCAGCAAGCCCCTGTATGCTGCCTTCTGCTTGCTCCAGTTACAGTCCCGTTTTATGGGCAGGAGAACATTTATCACTGTTATTATACAGGCATAACTCTGTGTCCAGCATGATCACCGCCGAGCACATTTGCAGGAACTCACAGGTACAAAACCTGCATAATAAATATGTGATTCCCTCAAGCAGCTATTTTACAGTATAGTAACTAGGACATGGAACTCCAGTAGCAGATGGTCAGGCAACATAACACTGGTGATCTTCCCATTACAATATATTTTCTAAAATGCTGAAGATAAGTTGATAGAATTGCTGCAATGAACTGCTCAATTTTTCACCTTAGATACATTTTTAGCACTCTGTCTTTCACGTTTCAACATATACATGCCTCAAACCTGCAGAAGCTTGTGTGCAAGAATAGTCACACACCTCATGTGCAACTGGCATGTCTAAGTTGTATCGAGATGTGTCAAGTGCTTACGCATGCTCACCACCTGCAGATTCCTTTAAAGGGCCCACAAAAGTGTTGTTAGTAACAACTGCACGCTACATGCTACATTTATATAAGGTCCCCGTACCTGACAGACCACTGTCATGACCACTGCCCGATGTCTTCCTTTCCTGTTCCTTCCACATCCATGAAATCATCACCTTAACATTGCTAAAAAAGCCATACAAATTAATGATGATATCATTTCATAGCAAATTAAATAAGGCACAAAGCTATCAGCCTGATGATGTGCCTGGCACCAAGCATACGATAACTGAGATATTACCAGTACGAGCATACAGCAAATTACAATCACAAATAAAACACACAACTGCACAAAGCCGTGCATATATTCACACACACACACACACACACACACACAAAGAACGTAACAGAGCGGCCTGTCTCTAAGAAGACTTGAACAAGTTTGTGTAACTCTGTTTTGAAACTGGACACACGGAGGCTATTTCCGATCAAACCAAATGTGTGACCCAATTTGTTCGGAAGAGGAAGGGTGTCTCCTGAATTCCGTAGTTGGTCCGTAGCAGTGGAACTTTGTAAGGTGGCACAGTGATGGAATTCATACCCTAATGGCAAGTGTTTAGGATGGCGCCAAAATATCCCCAACTTCCAAGGCAATTTCCAAGTGAACACTTTGTCTACTGTAAGTATTTGAACATCTTGAGGAAGCTATGGGGCATTGCACATGTAGACATGGTTGTGGTACACCAGGCTATCTTTTTTTGGTGCACTGCAACTTTACCGTAGTTGCCCTCTGTGGCGTTTCCCCAGATTAGAAAATAATAGTGGCTTGGGGCAAACTAACCATTTCCTGCCTCGTATTTTCAACGTTTGGTTCCACAACTTCTTCAAAGAAGTCACGAACTACATTGGTGCACACTGCTGTGACAATTAAAATGTTGCACATAGATACGGAATACACAGCTTCATTTTACGTACTGTGGATGCTGCTTACTGCATTTTGGCGTGGCTGCATTCCGAACAACACATGGAATTGTACAGTATATCTATTGATTTAGTACGTAAACATCAGTCGGCTTTCATGTTTTTTTTTCTTTGTTGGTTAAATGATATCCTAACATCTGCATGCCACAGCGTAATTCTCACAAGCCGAGTAATCACTGCATAAATTATACGGGAGACACTCGTCACTTCCAGTTGCAACCGTCTTGGAAGATAGATTCGAGGAAGGCACTGGGGACTGCTCTAGGCGGATGTTTTTCTTACTCGAACCCTGTTGTTGTTCAGCTGACGGGTCTCTTTCGTAGTCTGCATTCTTCAAATCTGATTGGCAACATCTGCACTTCTCTGCGCTGTCAGGACATCCTCCAATACTGTCAAGCCATAGCTACCAGTGTGGTTGAACGCGCAGTATCGTATGGATCTGAATGCCCGCCGAGAAATCTCGCTTTGCTGACACAATCGAGAGGCATGTGAAATGAAGTCCAACAGTGTAGCTCGATAAATTGGTCGGTAATTCCAAATGATACAAAAAAGAAAACTTTGAAATACACACACGCTGAAACGGCGCGCTGGAAAGCCTGAAAGTCGTCGTAGCTAGTTCCGCTTTCCACGGTAGTCGCTAATTGGATTACCGCAGCTATAAAACAGGACGCAGACGTCGAAGTACGTACGACATTGTACGTACGTACGTAGACATTATGACAACAGTGTATTGACTTTAAAATGTTGGTTCTTGCAGAAACTTGTTGTAGTAGTGCTTGATCACGTGACGGCATTCTGCGTGCTTATTGCATGAGCGATTGACGTCATCCCAGACGGATGACCAGATGAGTTTTGTATATATTGCCACGAATCATCTTGGAGAAACTTCCAGGGTAGGCACGAAACGGTACATCTCATCCCGGCGCGTGATGAAGAAGAAGCAAGAAGATTCCAGACACATCGCCTCCTCCCTGGCAAGCGCATGCGCTGTTTCTAGACTTTTCGGCGCGACGCTTAAATGCTTGTGCGCTCCAGGCTGGAGCATTCTTTCTTTGGACTCAGTTGTGTTCAGAGAGCTATCACTCTTGTGATTTTGCTACCAAGTAGTCTAATAAACCGTTTGCTGTTTATTCGACGACTCGCCGGTCCATTTCGCTTCGTGACATTTCTGGTGGAGGTGCGAGGCATCCCTTGTTCAACGGCCTGGAAGACCAACTGCGACAAAGCAGAAGACAGCTTGGCCTGCCTGCAGAATTCGGTCCATTAGAACCCCTTAAACGCAAGAAGAAGATGACTGCGGAGACCGGTACCCAAGTGGCGCAACCTGTTGCTACGCCCATAGCCCCTGCACGGTCGCCGAAGACATTCAGCGGGGAGTATTACGACGACGTGGACGATTGGGTCGACCACTACGAGCGGATCGCCCAGTTCAACAATTGGAGTGACGACCAGAAGCTCGTCAACGTCTATTTCTCCCTGGAAGGCACCGCGAAGACATGGTTCGAGAACCGGGAGACTTCGCTGACGTCCTGTGACGTCTTTAAAAGCAAACTCCGCGAGGCGTTCGCTTTTGAACAACGAGCTGAACGCGCTGAACATCTGTTCCAGAGACGGATCCACCTGCC
Organism: Ornithodoros turicata; assembly: GCF_037126465.1. Lineage (NCBI taxonomy): Eukaryota > Metazoa > Arthropoda > Arachnida > Ixodida > Argasidae > Ornithodoros > Ornithodoros turicata. The sequence goes on from NC_088210.1 coordinate 1,807,999, forward strand.
AAACGAAAGCGTTACTGGCTTCGTCGAAGATGTGTTGCGGCTCTTCCGGCGAGCTGACCCCAAAGCGTCCGAGGAAAAGAAGGTTCAGCGACTCATGAGGGGCGTAAAAGAAGAAATTTTTCGCGCCCTGTCCCGGAATCAACCCGCCACGACGGACGCTTTTCTGGAAGAAGCGGTCCGCATTGAGAGGTCCATGCTCTCTCGCGCTACCGTCGACCAACGACACCAGGGCTACGAGGCTTTCTCCACGACCACTGGCCTCGACGTCGGATCGCTCAGACAGCCGATTCGAGAGATGGTATGGTAAGAAGTACGAGCTCTCTTCTGTCCAGAGAAAGCACAAGACCCTTTATTTTCGATCGGCCCGATCATCAAGGACGAGGTTCAGCCGGCAGTCCAGACGTCGTCAACCGTCAACCCCGACGCCGAAGTACCAAGGCCAACCTACGCCGCCGCTCTGAGACAGGTGCCACCTACTCGCCCGCCATACTACGGAAACCGTTGGACGCCTCCTCGACCTGTACAACCTACTCCGAGCGTCCCGCCACGCTGTCCGCCGTTTCGCAAAACGGACGTTTGGCGGACTCCCGACTTCAGACTGCTCTGCTACCACTGCGGAGAGGCCAACCACGTCTATCGCCGATGTCCCTACCGACGTCTTGGCATTCCCGGATTTTCATATGGGCCATATGGATGGACACCATATGGGCCATCACAAAGTTGCGTCCCTACCTGTACGGACGGCCGTTCAGGGTGGTAACAGACCACCATTCTCTGTGCTGGCTGGCTAGTTTAAGGGACCCCTCAGGACGCCTAGCGAGATGGAGCCTTCGATTACAGGAGTATGACGTAACCATCACTTACAAGTCACACAACGACGCCGACTGCCTGTCCCGAGCACCACTCCAGCGAGATGACAACAGTCTCGAGAACGACGACGCCTTCCTCGGTCTAATGAGCGCGACTACCATGTCTATCAAGCAGTACAACGACCCCGAATTGAAGACACTCGTCGACTATCTCCAGGGCCGCGCCGACAATGTTCCTTCCATCTTCAGAAGATCACTCCAGAGTTTTTCCCTATGCAATGGTGTCCTCTACAAAGAAAACCGCGCACCACAAGGCGCTACGTGGCTTCTCGTTGTGCCTAGAGACATGCGCCTCGAGATTCTTGAATCCTGCCACGACGAACCGTCATCAGGTCATTTGGGATACAGCCGAACACTGGCCCGTATAAGGGAAAAGTACTACTGGCCAAAACTGGCCAAGACCGTCCACCACTACGTAAGGACGTGCCGGGAATGCCAACGACGAAACGCCGCCGGTACGACCTTCTGGGTACCTTCAGCCAATCGCACCGCCGTCGGCGCCGTTCGAGCAGATTGGGATGGATCTACTTGGGCCCTTCCTACGTTCGTCTTCCGGCAATCGTTGGATAATCGTCGCCACCGACTACCTGACACGCTATGCCGAGACTTAGGCACTTCCACAGGGCACAACAACAGAAGTGGCGAAGTTCTTCATCGAGAACATCGTACTACGGCACGGAGCTCCGACGGCCTTAATTACCGATAGGGGAACGGCATTTACAAGCAGGCTAACACAAGAAATCCTTCGACTCAGCCACACCCCCCACCGGAGGACAACGGCGTACCATCCGCAGACGAACGGGCTCACCGAACGCCTAAACAAAACCCTTGCCGGCATGATTTCGATGTACGTCGACGTCGAGCACAAGACATGGGACGAAATACTGCCTTACGTCACATTCGCCTATAACACGCCAGCCAGGAAACAACGGGTTTCACACCGTTCCGCCTTGCACACGGCCATGACGCATCGACTATGCTGGATGCGATGCTGCCCCACGAACCCAGTGATGAAGAAAACGACGCTCTGGATTTCACACAGCGAGCAGAAGAAGCCCTCCAGCTGGCCAGAGAACGTAGTGGTCAACAACAACGCATCGATGAAAGAAGATACACTTTGCGCCGTCGAGAGGTACGCTTCAATCCAGGCGACTTGGTTTGGGTTTGGACGCTGATTCGACGACGAGGTCTTAGCGAGAAGCTACTCAAGCGCTACTTCGGTCCCTAAAAGTACTTCGACGCATTGGAGACCTGGATTACGAAGTGTTACCCGAGGGTAGCGCTCCCTCTCGACGACCCCCAATGACTGAAATAGTTCACGTCGTTCGACTCAAGCCGTACTACAGCAGGTAGCGCTGTAGACTGGTCGGAAGGAGACAACACGATGAAGAAAAAAAAAAGAAAAGACGGCATCGAGACGATGCCACATCTACGGATGGAGCAATGCCACGAATCATCTTCGAGAAACTTCCAGGGCAGGCAGGAAACGGTACATCTCATCCCGGCGCGTGATGAAGAAGAACCAAGAAGATTCCAGACACATCGCCTGCTCCCTGGCAAGCGCATGCGCTGTTTCTAGACTTTTCGGCGCGACGCTTTAATGCTTGTGCGCTCCAGGCTGGAGCATTCTTTCTTTGGACTCAGTTGTGGTCAGAGAGCTATCACTCTTGTGATTTTGCTACCAAGTAGTCTAATAAACAGTTTGCTGTTTATTCTACGACTCGCCGGTCCATTTCGCTTCGTGACAATATGCGTGCGTTTTATTAGTTTTACGATAGGTGGGCCAGCGTTTGCGTGAACCGCAATGTTTAGAATTCGAGTTTACGAAAACTACGAGGCGTTGAAGCATGGATTTTCGTATCTTAAGTTGTGTATTCTATCGGTAGCCCCGGTGGAAAAGTCCCTACAGCTTTTATCGTCAGAGACCTTTTAGAGCCGCGCATTTTCTTTTACCTTGCATGTTACACAAAAATGTTGAAGTAAGTGAGCAAGGCTTTTGATTTTTAAAGTATTTTATTTATCAATGTCGGGTAGCGCCTTAGCAGTTTTGGACATGCGGCACCCTTAGAGCATCCAGGACTCCAAGCCTTGGCTGGATTCTGGGCGATTCCACGCGAAATGATCCAGTGGACCTGCTCTGCCCTCAAAAAGCTATCGGGAATGTTTCCGAAAAAAAATTTTGCAGCCCCTAACAGTGCAAAACGACATACCACGAAACGTTTCTTCCCAGATACCAATGTGGCGGGTGCTAGACACAAGCAACGCTGGCAGCACTAGCGAAAACTGTGCCTGGCGTGAACGCAGCTGCGGCTCATAAAAAGCACCTAGAAATGTGGGGTTTTCATTAGCCTAAAGAGGAAACCATGCTCTCCAGGAGTCGCAAATTCTGTTTGTCATGCTGTAATCGGTGCCAGTATACGGAGAGTTTCGCGCCTATTTCGCGATTTCAATTTTAATGAATCTGTTTTCCTTCCAAGACCTCATGAAGTACTTCAACAGAAAAAACCGCAGGACAGGTCACTTTCGTAGTCATTGCAGGAAAATAGGGGAAGGATGCAGAAGTCTGAAATCGACGTAGTTCTATAGAACGAGCCTTCCTCTACAGCATTTTAAAATCTTGAGGGTGGTCCGCATCCCACCCCTTCCTGGTTCGGACGCGGATCGCGTTGACCAGGTTTGGGTAGGATGCGGATAAACCGCGCGATTGGGCCGTCAATTCACACTAGGTACAGAACACATAGTACAAGCTGTACGCAAGGCGCTCGCGCGTCTCGGAGGGATCTCTGGCGCCTCGAGCCGAGGTGCGCGTTCGGCACCGATCCTCCATTCCACTTGCAATAAAATCTACTACCCGCATTCACCAACCAACTTAAACCATCAGTTTAGTGACGTCTGCCCGTATTCACCAGTCACACTTAGCCACTGGTTTAGTGGCGTCTGGTTTAAGATGATCACGTGATCTCTCCGGCTCTGAAGCCGTTTGACCACAACGCATGCGCATTATTCACATTGTCACGGGATGGTTGAGGGGAGTGAGAAATTAGCAGACGACGGAAGGGCCGCGAAGAGGAAGATGCCCGTTTTTTTTTCTTTTTGCTATGAGGTTGATAAAGAAAATTTCAGGCGGCGCTGGCGCTGCTACAGGTGGTTGCGGGATGGTGTGTGGGTAGCCGGCGGTTAAGCCTGCCTTTGTGTTTGTTAATAGCACGGTTAATATGATCGCTAAAACAATTTAAAATCTTGAGGGTGTTCCGCATCAGACCCCTTCCTGGTTCGGACGCGGATCGCGTTGACCAGGTTTGGGTAGGATGCGGATAAACCGCGAGATTGGGCCGTCAATTCACACTAGGTACAGAACACATAGTACAAGCTGTACGCAAGGCGTTCGCGCGTCTCGGAGGGATCTCTGGCGCCTCGAGCCGAGGTGCGCGTTCGGCGTTTGCCAAGTTATTGAAGAGGCACGAGTACGTATTCTCGTGGAGGCGATCGTTGTACTTTTGTCACTGTTCGGTCGTCGATTGTGGTTGCGTATAAAAACTGCACCTCCATGGACCATTGCTTGTTTATCGTTTGTTGTGCGGCCTGTGTGGTGAATTGCAACGATCAAGATACCCTTTCGATCGCTGGGGCATGTCAGCAGCGTGTTTTTACGCTTTCAAATCTGGTGTCATGTGCGTAGCGTGTGTGGAGGCGCATCATCACGGTACGCTGCCTGTAAGTAAACAGCAATAACATTGATGCAAGGGTGGCCATAGCCTGCATCGGACTCCCACACGCATAACTTTTATAGTGTTATGGTTTCAAGAAATTGACGTGGTACTTTACAAGGTGTCACAAATCTGCAACGCATTAAAGCATCGCTTCGCTGGCTGCGTTTGTTCTGGCGCACGACGGAAAACGAACGGTGCAGTCCAGTTTACATCCGCGTCCTGTGTGTGTGTGTGTGTGTGTGTGTTAGCGCTGTTTTCGTTGTGTTACCCAGGGTGACCCTGCCTGTGAGTTGTATGGAAGTTGCCAGTGTCGTGACCTCCTGTCGTTCTATCAGTGCGGTGCTATGGTTAATTGTGACCTCCTTTATCTGCGTATCTCTGCATATAACATTCCTGTTCAAATCATCAAGCACTGAATTGATTTATTTTGTTCAGCTAACAAAGACTGGCTGTGCTGTGACTGTCACTTGCTGGAACTTAATATAATGGGAATGTACACACTTGGCCTACAGTCATATATTGAGCGCACTTGACATCACAGATGCCATATCTGCAAAAATAAAAGGGCACACTTTAGTGTCGTTACAATAGCTGGCCCTTCAGAATTTGTTGTTTATTGAGACCACCTACACAAAATACAAACACTCTTCTCTTTGCTGTTAAAATGGATAAAATATCTCGTACAGAAGGTCTTATTTGTCTCAATAATGGTGTTTCAAGGGTGGAGCAAACATACAATGGACAAAGGTAAACACATACAACAACAGCTGCAACATCAGCTACAAGCAAATCCGTGCTGCTATTTGCATTGTGCTTGCTTGTTCAGAATCATATATTATTGAGGAAACACTTTTACATACCTGATCAGGCACTTGTGTATTTTACTGCGCTCATTCTATATAAGCTTCTCCCTTGACTTCATACTGGCATTGTAAACAACCTCACTTCCATTATCATTGCACCATTACATGCCAAACAATCACGACCATCAATGCCTAAAAACTCCCCACAGCTTATGCCATGCTATATATGCCAGCTGAGACTTTCAATTTAGGCTTTTTGTTCAGGAAGAATTTCTATGGTGATGCAGTTGCAGTTACCACTTCACTTTGACACAGATAGCTGAATTTTGACAGTAAAATTACATGAGAAGCCCATGTGACCTCTGCTTCTCCTTTGGCAAGGCTGCTGTGAGAACTGCCACTGTCCAATTGTACAAATTAAGGTATTGCACGATTACATCAGCAGCTCTATACAGCGTTCTTGAGAATTTTCTTTTTTAGCTTTTAAGTCATGCTATAGTTCTCTGACTGTTCCCAGTTTTCTACACTGTCCTGTATTGCAGACAACCTGAAATACAGATGGTAAAGCTCTGAAAAATTTGTGCATGTGCCCCATGCATTTGTGCACTGCGTAGTTACGCAGTTATAAACCGCACAGCTGTGTGCTGAGAGATTGTGCTATTTCTTGAGAAACGACACCGTGGAATATCAAAGCAAACAGCAGCACTGATCATTGTCTGCTAGCTTTCTGTATTGATATGTATTTGACAGTAAGTGGAAGCCTGCAATGGACAAATGAATGCAATGCAAATAAGCTCATATAAAGAAAAGAATGAAACTTGAAATCAGATGCATCTTATCTACAATGTGCTGTTATTATTTTTTAGGAAATACAGGATTGTATATCTTTCTTCCACATTTTCTGTTACCTTTGAGATACTTTGGCAGTTGTAACTTTGCAAAAGCCGACATATTCATTCAGCTATGTCAGCACAAAGCTACACAACCAGACAGTATATTAGTGTAGTGAACGCGGTGTACTGCATCATCAAGGACAAAGTCTGGGAGCAGAAATGTGGGACATTGCTTAATATGCAGAAAAATAACATAGATGTTTTTGCATGGCTGACCACCTAACTTCAATAGCCAGTAATGAACATGCGATGTCTTCAGCTTCAGTAATAGGTGACGTATGGGGAGGGGGGGATGGTTTGCAAGTTAACAGCACCCAACAGCAACAAGTTTCACAGATTTTGGGCAAACACATCTATGTTGGCACACATGAAGGCCATACAGTTATTTCATTACACGTTATTGAAATTTATGTACCCATATGGGTGCATTACAAAAAAAAGTGGGAGGGGGCAGGGTTACAAAAAGAAACAGAGGTAGAGGTAGTGCGAAACTCCTCTTTAGAAGAAAGGAAAAATTCCGCACACACAACCACAATATTCCTGAAGCAATGGTTTCTACTCTTACAATGACATGGTTTTCATACATTTAGGCAGGGTTAGTCACGTTCCAGCCACATATCTGTACGACAATTAGTTTTCTTCACGTATTGCATTGAAGAACTGCTTTCCTGAAACAAACTAAATAAGAAGGTGTATCATATGTCACAGGCATTTTGTGCCGGCTATGCAGTAAAACTAGTATGCTTGAGGCGCCACATATTCTCCTGGTGATGATGTGAAGGAAGGAAGCTTCAATCTTTCCAAATGTAAATGAGTGCCGTGGTGTCTTGCATTGTAACAGCATCTAGGCACTCTTTCCTGTGGGCTTTCGAGTGACAGATTCATACACATTAGAATCATTTGTAATGATGCTGATAACAACACTCTTAATCACATGAGAATTTTGTGACGGTAGTATGCCCATATTGCGTTCATCCTTCATTCACTGGTGTGCATTTAGGGGTGGAGTGTGAGTCAAGGCAGGGGTGAGCTAGTACGAAATGGGAGTACCTGTTCCTATCAGGTAATATACAGGACATGTCAAAAAGGAAGAACCGTGGGCACTTAGCACGTACCTGTACTGGTGTAAGGAGAACGAAGTTGCAACATAATTGAAAGTACAGTGAAGTGAAGTGTATATTAGAAGTGGCCATTGGTTTGGTTCACGCAGTATTACTACAATTTCCACTATTCTATACTTATTGCTCGAACTCAGCTATTTAGAACACATTGAAGACAGACACAACAGAACGAAATTACAGGCATTGGGACATTCATGATAAATAGAGGCATGGTTGTAATGTGGATGTGAATGCAGATGTATATAATAAATATTGTGACATGATTACACAGGAACGTGTTTTTCTATTCTTCAAGATTTGCCTTGCAGCATATGAGACTACACAACAAGTGCACAGATCACACCAGTGTAAAGCTGGAGTGTCGTTGACGTCCGTGTCGCCACCATGTCATGACAGCTGTCGACAATGCATAGCATGTGAGATTTGCCAGGAAATCTTGCAAAAAATGAGCATGCCTGTGTTCTCAGATCACATGATCTGTCATACATCTGCAGTCACATCATAATGATACCCATGATTTAGCACACACGATACAAATGTCAATCTGCCACGTGGTGACCGTCCTCAGCATAGCTGCGTTTCAGACAGATCGATGTACTTGTGCACCGCAGTACAAGGTGGAAAAACAGCATTACCAATAACAACAGGTCCCCGGGATCTACATATATCTCACGGTACTGGTAACTGTGTTACTGGTTCTCTTTGCACACGCTCTGACACACCCTACATGTCCTTCCATTACAGTTCCCTTTTTCATGATCTCTATTTGTTTGTTATGTGTAACAGACAGCATTTCCGGCATTCAATCACTCTTCATGTCCAATGTACAGCAGTAATTTCAACTGTTCACTGTTGGTACTTCCTGTGCCAGTAAGAGCGTCAGCTAGTGCGTCTCCTTTCCTTGCTAAACTGCCCAATAGAATTCCGCTCTGTTGCACTATCAATGCACTGGAGTTGTGTCTCCGCGCACAATGTAGTAAATATTTCTTTTTTCCATAGCATGTGGCATGGGACAAACATCTGTACTTCACAACTAATAGTTGATATCCTTAATAATAATAATCCTTGTGGAAATGCGTAACAAGTTTTATTGATTTAACGCAAAGAAACAACTCAAAACCATGAGGTACAGGCACTGCTGTGCCCATAACAGATAATTTGGAAGAAAAGAAACAAAGTGTTGGGCATACACAGCGCTGCTCACACAATGAAGGGGAACACTGTGTGAATCATGGTCATGGGCTTGTATTGGCAGTAATCGCATCCCAGAAATATGTTGCTTTGATAAAGTCTGCAGCTAGGTTTCTTGTGTTTTGTGTCTTGCGGTGGCAGTCTACAAAGCCACATCTACTGTTAGCAGATGATAAATGTGAGCATAAAAGCAAGTAGCTGTCACCTTGAATATTTTCTAATATTACGGTACATGAACACTGCAGAAATGTTGGTTGTTGGCATATTTGCCCTCCCCTTCTGGTGTGGTGTGCTGGAAGCGGTAGAGCACACATTTTAGCTATACATGTACTTACATGTGCGTCGTTATAAAATTTTGAGACCTACACTTCTCTGTGGATTTTCTCCTGAACCGGCAAGGTGAAACCTGCTCACAATTTTGCACGCGGCATCTGCACACTCCTGACAGTGGTATCGACATCATGACTACATGGGATGCTTGACACTCTAGTGTTGTGTTTATATGCCCCCGTGAAGGCTCTCATTTGTCCACACAAATTCGTTGACACAAAACACTGCTCGCAATAGTACCTTGTATGCCTCTGCGGGCTATTTCTACCTGTACTTTTATAGAATAACCAAGTCTAATATCCTAAAGACACGCTTTGTCAAAATTTCTCCCAGTCGACATATGCAGCAGCACCCTGCATTGAAGCCGATAAGCATAGCCAGATCTCACCAGCACAAAATTGTGCCAAGAAACATGCTCATAGCGATTTCCAAAAAAACATTAGTGGTTTCATAATGACAGAACACAATAGTGCTTTCCTATGGGGCTTGCATCTTTCTGGGCAAGCAAATCAAGCTTCCAAGGGGATCTAGAGCTTCCTCCATATGTTGCCCTTTCCAGAGTCAGATCTGAAATATTGTACCTTTTTAATGCACTGGGACATCCAACATATAACTCCAGGTACCCTCTCAGTGCTACTATTTTGGAACGTCACTCGCACATTTCAAAGGCGAGCAACGTGTTTGATATTTGTGCCTTTACGTGCTGGGTAACATGTACCATACTCCGCTGTATAGCTGTAAGGCACATGGAGGTATAACTGCTCCATGGAACCCCCCTCCCTCTTGAGACCTCAGTTTAGTTTAGAAGACAAACATGATGGATGCATTTTTAACAGGAAACACTTAACAGTAATCTAGGAACACAAAGCTCGTTCACAAGTACCGGCGATCACTGTGGTGTTCAGCAAGTCGTTAAATGTGTCAATCAGCACCAGCAACGGCACCACAGCACGAACTATTGTTAGTGGTGAATAACAGAGTCACTAGGGGCTGTATTAAAAGTACCACGCACAATCAGCGTCGTTTTTGTTGCTGGAGGTAACAGCTGTTTGTGCACGACCTCCTGTCAGCTTTGGATCGGAAAGTGACTTGTGTCTAGCTGCCAAAGTTGACATCACTGACTTTGACGATGTTGGTCCTAAATTAGGAGAGCGGATTTGAAAATTCCACTTCATACCGATCGTTAACTTTTTATCGGCGGCGGGTTTATTACTTCACTTCGCTCACGGGTTCCTCACAACGTTGTTTTTGCTTAATTTGTGCAATTTCGACTTGAAAACTAGGCAACAGCGTCCAGCAAAAACTAATTTTGGGTTGTTTCTCGAAAGGCTCATTCACAGCTGCTCCGCGGTAGACCGCCTTTAAACTACCCCCACCCCTAGTTTAAATCAGTCCTATGCAAATACATGGGAGTTAGACCATCGCTAGAGCGCCGGGTTTACCTCGTGTGAACGGCGAACGAAATGAGACGTTGAGTGCAAATATTGATTGGAGTGCAACAACATTCGCCTTACGAACACTTCTAGTAGCTTTACAAGCCAAAACTTACCCGTATTTCGCCGAAAAATTTCCGGCGAAGCGTAGATTAGGCCTATGCGCTGTGCACATAAACGCCATGGAGGCCGCCATGGGCCTCACGGCAGCCGGGTTAGACCAGCGGGGTGGTTGTTCGTGATTGGCGGACGAAGCACTCACGTGATCAACTTAAACCAGACGTCTCTAGACCACTGGCTAAGTGGGACTGGTGAATACGGGCAGTCGGGTTTAAATCGCTCACGTTATCTAACCGGCTCTGAAGCGCTTTCCAAAGGGTTGACCACAACGCATGCGCATTATTGACAATATCACGAGATTGTTGAGAAAAGGGAGAAAGCAGCAGACGACACAATTTTTGTTTTGTTTTAGTCTTGTTTGTCTTGCGCTTTAAGAAAAACTAGCGGGGGGAAATTCAGATAGCGCTGTACCAGGTGCCTGGAAGCTGGAAGTCGGTCACCCGTGTTGGTTAAGTTTGTGGTCAGGGCGTAGGGTTCTATGCTTGTGTTTTGTAATGGAAAGCTCGGAGACGTATGGTGGAAACCAAGGTGTATCGCGGCGGCGGCGCTTCCCATGTTGTTGAGGAGGCAGCAGAACGTATTCTGGCGATTCTGGCGGACGTGATCGTTGTACTTTCGTTAGTGTTCGGTAGTTGGTTGTGGCTGCATATATAACTGCAGCTGTCATCGTTTTGCGGCCTGTGCTGTCAACTGCAATAATGAAGATGGTACATCTCTCGATCACTGGGGCATTCCAGCAGCGTGTGTATACATGTTCGAGCCACGTACCGTGTCTGTATCCGCAACTTGTGGGCAAGGGCTTCATCACGGTAGGCAATGCAAACAAAGAAAATTGGTGCAAGAGTGGTCGTCATTCTACATCGGACTCTCACACGCATCAATTACTGTTGTCGTGTTATGGTTCGGTGTTCTTTGCAGTGTGTCACAAACTTGCAACGCGTAACAGAACCACTTCGCTTGCTGTGTTTCTAAGGGCGCACGCCTCGTACGCAGAAGCACAGACGTTGCAGAAGTCCAGCAAAGTGTCTTACATGTTTAGAAGCCTAGTGCAGTGTTCACAATGACTTGTGTGGCTTTGTCATGATGTGTGAAATAGACAAGACAAGAAACAACTCATTCCAAGACTCTGTCACACACAAACGGCGGTTGACGGTGGTGAATGTGGTGTTTGTGTGTTGCCATATGCCATTCTTATCTTAATGTGTAAGAAGGTGGTAACTTTGGAAATTGAGCGCGTGCACTGTGATACGTTGAGACAGCACCCCTGTGCCTTTGTGTGTGAGTGTTGGGTACAAGAGCTCTTGTTGCTATGGTCCCCTGTGGTAGCGTAATAGTGCCACGAATCATCATCGCGAAACTTCCAGGGCAGGCACGAAACGGTACATCTCATCCCGGCGCATGCTGAAGAAGAAGCAAGAAGCTTCCAGACACATCGCCTGCTCTCTGGCAAACGCACGTGCTGTTTCTAGACTTTTCGGCGCGACGCTTAAATGCTTGTGCGCTCCAAGCTGGGGCATTCATTCTTTGGACTCAGTTGTGTTCAGAGAGCTATCACTCTTGTGTTTTGCTACCAAGTAGTCTAATAAACCGTTCGATGTTTATTCGACGACTCGCCGGCCCATTTCGCTTCGTGACATTTCTGGTGGAGGTGCGGGGCATCCCTTGTCCAACGGCCTGGAAGACCAACTGCGACAAAGCAGAAGACAGCTTGGTCTGCATGCAGAATTCGGTCCAGTTCGAGACCAGTACCCAAGTGGCGCAACCTGTTGCCACGCCCATAGCCCCTGCACGGTCGCCGAAGACATTCAGCGGGGAGTATTACGACGACGTGGACGATTGGGTCGACCACTATGAGCGGATCGCCAAGTTCAACAACTGGAGTGACGACCAGAAGCTCGTCAACGTCTATTTCTCCCTGGAAGGCTCCGCGAAGACATGGTTCGAGAACCGGGAGACTTCGCTCACGTGCTGGGACGTCTTCAAAAGCAAACTCCGCGAGGCGTTCGCTTTTCAACAACGAGCTGAACGCGCTGAACATTTGCTCCAGAGACGGATCCAGCAGCCAAACGAAAGCGTTACAGACTTCGTCGAACATGTGTTGCGGCTCTTCAGGCGAGCTGACCCTAAAGCATCCAAGGAGAAGAAGGTTCAGCGACTCATGAGGGGCGTAAAAGAAGAAATTTTTCGCGCCCTGTCCCGGGATCCACCCGCCACGACCGACGCTTTTCTGGACGAAGCCGTCCGCATTGAGAGAACCCTGCTCTCTCGCGCTACCGTCGACGAACGACACCAGGGCTACGAGGCTTTCTCCACGACCGCTGGCCTCGACGTCGGATCGGTCAGACAGCTGATTCGAGAGGTGGTACGCGAAGAAGTACGAGCTCTCCTGTGTACAGCACATACCTGCATGTGTACACACTTGTTGTAGAATTCATCACGCACTGAATGGCTTGCTCTGTTTAACTCACGAAGATTCATTTTTTCAGGATGATTGTCTCTTGCAAAGTTAGAACTACTTCACCAAATACAAAACTCACTGCACTCTCATGTGTATACTCCTCACATGTCCCACTAGACACTCTATACAAGATATCTCAACATTGCGAAAATAAAAGGCTACGCTAATATCATGCAATACATCAGAATCCAGAATGAAACGAATCGAAATAAGTAATTTATTCAGACTATATTAACTGAAATACAAATTAGGTTCTCCATAACTACGTGCACCAAATATCTTGTAAGGCAAGCCTTACATATACCTTCATGAGTAGTACTGCGCTAGTCGTTCCGACGGATTTCTCATTTGCATCTATGGTTTTGGCCTGTTCCCGTAGGTTGCCAAATACAGGACGTACACATAGGCATGTAAAATATGGGAAAGATTTATCACAGAACACTACAGAGCAATCTCAGTATCATAATATTGTCACGAAGCGAAATGGGTCGGCGAATCGTTGAATAAACAGCGAACGGTTTATTACACTACTTGGTAGCAAAAAACAAGAGTGATTGCCAGTACCCCGTCTTGAGGTCCATGGAAGAGAAAAATTTTGCGTTTTGAAGGCGATCGAGCGTGTCGTCGATGCGCGGTAACGGGTAGACGTCCTTCTTCGTTATGTCATCGAGTTTCCGGTAGTCGACGCAGAACCTGAGTGTTCCGTCCTTCTTCTTCACTAGTACCACCGGCGATGCCCACGGACTGGTCGACGGCTGGATAATGTCATCTCTTAGCATCTCTTCTATTTGCGTTCGGATCGTTTCTCGCTCTCGTCGGGGAGTCGTCGAATAAACAGCGAACGGTTTATTAGACTACTTGGTAGCAAAACACAAGAGTGATAGCTGTCTGAACACAACTGAGTCCAAAGAATGAATGCTTCAGCTTGGAGCGCACAAGCATTTAAGCGTCGCGCCGAAAACACTAGAAACAGCACGTGCGTTCGCCAGAGAGCAGGCGATGTGTCTGGAAGCTTCTTGCTTCTTCTTCAGCATGCGCCGGGATGAGATGTACCGTTTCGTGCCTGCCCTGGAAGTTTCCCGATGATGATTCGTGGCAATATGCGGTGAATATCGCCTCTAAGGTGTATTCGTTTAAGTTTTCTTCTGGGGTACCTTTCGAGGAAAATCCAGAGCTGCACGACGGCCGCGGTATGTGCGAAAATAAACTTCTTGGTCTGATCACCGTATGAGTGTTTCATTTCATCGGCATCCAGGTTGCCATATATACACAGGAAAGTTATTGTTATGTACACCATATGAGCATTTAATCTCACCTGCACACTGGGCGCCGTATGTGCGAAAATAAACTTCTTGGTCTGATCACTGTATGGTAATTTCATTTCATCGGCATTAAGGTTGCCATATATACACAAGAAAGTTCTTGATATGTACATCATATGAGCATTTAATCTCACCTGCACACTGGGCGCCGTATGTGCGAAAATAAACTTCTTGGTCTGATCACTGTATGGTAATTTCATTTCATCGGCATCCAGGTTGCCATATATACACAGGAAAGTTCTTGATATGTACATCATATGAGCATTTAATCTCACCTGCACACTGGGCGCCGTATGTGCGAAAATAAACTTCTTGGTCTGATCACTGTATGGTAATTTCATTTCATCGGCATTAAGGTTGCCATATATACACAAGAAAGTTCTTGATATGTACATCATATGAGCATTTAATCTCACCTGCACACTGGGCGCCGTATGTGCCAAAAATAAACTTCTTGGTCTGATCACTGTATGATAATTTCATTTCATCGCCATTAAGGTTGCCATATATACACAAGAAAGTTCTTGATATGTACATCATATGAGCATTTAATCTCACCTGCACACTGGGCGCCGTATGTGCGAAAATAAACTTCTTGGTCTGATCACTGTATGATAATTTCATTTCATCGGCATCCAGGTTGCCATATATACACAGGAAAGTTCTTGATATGTACATCATATGAGCATTTAATCTCACCTGCACACTGGGCGCCGTATGTGCGAAAATAAACTTCTTGGTCTGATCACTGTATGGTAATTTCATTTCATCGGCATTAAGGTTGCCATATATACACAAGAAAGTTCTTGATATGTACATCATATGAGCATTTAATCTCACCTGCACACTGGGCGCCGTATGTGCGAAAATAAACTTCTTGGTCTGATCACTGTATGGTAATTTCATTTCATCGGCATTAAGGTTGCCATATATACACAAGAAAGTTCTTGATATGTACATCATATGAGCATTTAATCTCACCTGCACACTGGGCGCCGTATGTGCGAAAATAAACTTCTTGGTCTGATCACTGTATGATAATTTCATTTCATCGGCATCCAGGTTGCCATATATACACAGGAAAGTTCTTGATATGTACATCATATGAGCATTTAATCTCACCTGCACACTGGGCGCCGTATGTGCGAAAATAAACTTCTTGGTCTGATCACTGTATGGTAATTTCATTTCATCGGCATTAAGGTTGCCATATATACACAAGAAAGTTCTTGATATGTACATCATATGAGCATTTAATCTCACCTGCACACTGGGCGCCGTATGTGCGAAAATAAACTTCTTGGTCTGATCACTGTATGGTAATTTCATTTCATCGGCATTAAGGTTGCCATATATACACAAGAAAGTTCTTGATATGTACATCATATGAGCATTTAATCTCACCTGCACACTGGGCGCCGTATGTGCGAAAATAAACTTCTTGGTCTGATCACTGTATGGTAATTTCATTTCATCGGCATTAAGGTTGCCATATATACACAAGAAAGTTCTTGATATGTACATCATATGAGCATTTAATCTCACCTGCACACTGGGCGCCGTATGTGCGAAAATAAACTTCTTGGTCTGATCACTGTATGGTAATTTCATTTCATCGGCATTAAGGTTGCCATATATACACAAGAAAGTTCTTGATATGTACATCATATGAGCATTTAATCTCACCTGCACACTGGGCGCCGTATGTGCGAAAATAAACTTCTTGGTCTGATCACTGTATGGTAATTTCATTTCATCGGCATTAAGGTTGCCATATATACACAAGAAAGTTCTTGATATGTACATCATATGAGCATTTAATCTCACCTGCACACTGGGCGCCGTATGTGCGAAAATAAACTTCTTGGTCTGATCACTGTATGGTAATTTCATTTCATCGGCATTAAGGTTGCCATATATACACAAGAAAGTTCTTGATATGTACATCATATGAGCATTTAATCTCACCTGCACACTGGGCGCCGTATGTGCGAAAATAAACTTCTTGGTCTGATCACTGTATGGTAATTTCATTTCATCGGCATCCAGGTTGCCATATATACACAGGAAAGTTCTTGATATGTACATCATATGAGCATTTAATCTCACCTGCACACTGGGCGCCGTATGTGCGAAAATAAACTTCTTGGTCTGATCACTGTATGGTAATTTCATTTCATCGGCATTAAGGTTGCCATATATACACAAGAAAGTTCTTGATATGTACATCATATGAGCATTTAATCTCACCTGCACACTGGGCGCCATATGTGCCAAAAATAAACTTCTTGGTCTGATCACTGTATGATAATTTCATTTCATCGCCATTAAGGTTGCCATATATACACAAGAAAGTTCTTGATATGTACATCATATGAGCATTTAATCTCACCTGCACACTGGGCGCCGTATGTGCGAAAATAAACTTCTTGGTCTGATCACTGTATGATAATTTCATTTCATCGGCATCCAGGTTGCCATATATACACAGAAAGTTCTTGATATGTACATCATATGAGCATTTAATCTCACCTGCACACTGGGCGCCGTATGTGCGAAAATAAACTTCTTGGTCTGATCACTGTATGGTAATTTCATTTCATCGGCATTAAGGTTGCCATATATACACAAGAAAGTTCTTGATATGTACATCATATGAGCATTTAATCTCACCTGCACACTGGGCGCCGTATGTGCGAAAATAAACTTCTTGGTCTGATCACTGTATGGTAATTTCATTTCATCGGCATTAAGGTTGCCATATATACACAAGAAAGTTCTTGATATGTACATCATATGAGCATTTAATCTCACCTGCACACTGGGCGCCGTATGTGCGAAAATAAACTTCTTGGTCTGATCACTGTATGGTAATTTCATTTCATCGGCATTAAGGTTGCCATATATACACAAGAAAGTTCTTGATATGTACATCATATGAGCATTTAATCTCACCTGCACACTGGGCGCCGTATGTGCGAAAATAAACTTCTTGGTCTGATCACTGTATGATAATTTCATTTCATCGGCATCAGGTTGCCATATATACACAGGAAAGTTCTTGATATGTACATCATATGAGCATTTAATCTCACCTGCACACTGGGCGCCGTATGTGCGAAAATAAACTTCTTGGTCTGATCACTGTATGGTAATTTCATTTCATCTGCATTAAGGTTGCCATATATACACAAGAAAGTTCTTGATATGTACATCATATGAGCATTTAATCTCACCTGCACACTGGGCGCCGTATGTGCGAAAATAAACTTCTTGGTCTGATCACTGTATGGTAATTTCATTTCATCGGCATTAAGGTTGCCATATATACACAAGAAAGTTCTTGATATGTACATCATATGAGCATTTAATCTCACCTGCACACTGGGCGCCGTATGTGCGAAAATAAACTTCTTGGTCTGATCACTGTATGGTAATTTCATTTCATCGGCATTAAGGTTGCCATATATACACAAGAAAGTTCTTGATATGTACATCATATGAGCATTTAATCTCACCTGCACACTGGGCGCCGTATGTGCGAAAATAAACTTCTTGGTCTGATCACTGTATGGTAATTTCATTTCATCGGCATTCAGGTTGCCATATATACACAGGAAAGTTCTTGATATGTACATCATATGAGCATTTAATCTCACCTGCACACTGGGCGCCGTATGTGCGAAAATAAACTTCTTGGTCTGATCACTGTATGGTAATTTCATTTCATCGGCATTAAGGTTGCCATATATACACAAGAAAGTTCTTGATATGTACATCATATGAGCATTTAATCTCACCTGCACACTGGGCGCCGTATGTGCGAAAATAAACTTCTTGGTCTGATCACTGTATGGTAATTTCATTTCATCGGCATTAAGGTTGCCATATATACACAAGAAAGTTCTTGATATGTACATCATATGAGCATTTAATCTCACCTGCACACTGGGCGCCGTATGTGCGAAAATAAACTTCTTGGTCTGATCACTGTATGGTAATTTCATTTCATCGGCATTAAGGTTGCCATATATACACAAGAAAGTTCTTGATATGTACATCATATGAGCATTTAATCTCACCTGCACACTGGGCGCCGTATGTGCGAAAATAAACTTCTTGGTCTGATCACTGTATGGTAATTTCATTTCATCGGCATTAAGGTTGCCATATATACACAAGAAAGTTCTTGATATGTACATCATATGAGCATTTAATCTCACCTGCACACTGGGCGCCGTATGTGCGAAAATAAACTTCTTGGTCTGATCACTGTATGGTAATTTCATTTCATCGGCATTAAGGTTGCCATATATACACAAGAAAGTTCTTGATATGTACATCATATGAGCATTTAATCTCACCTGCACACTGGGCGCCGTATGTGCGAAAATAAACTTCTTGGTCTGATCACTGTATGGTAATTTCATTTCATCGGCATTAAGGTTGCCATATATACACAAGAAAGTTCTTGATATGTACATCATATGAGCATTTAATCTCACCTGCACACTGGGCGCCGTATGTGCGAAAATAAACTTCTTGGTCTGATCACTGTATGGTAATTTCATTTCATCGGCATTAAGGTTGCCATATATACACAAGAAAGTTCTTGATATGTACATCATATGAGCATTTAATCTCACCTGCACACTGGGCGCCGTATGTGCGAAAATAAACTTCTTGGTCTGATCACTGTATGGTAATTTCATTTCATCGGCATTAAGGTTGCCATATATACACAAGAAAGTTCTTGATATGTACATCATATGAGCATTTAATCTCACCTGCACACTGGGCGCCGTATGTGCGAAAATAAACTTCTTGGTCTGATCACTGTATGGTAATTTCATTTCATCGGCATTAGGTTGCCATATATACACAAGAAAGTTCTTGATATGTACATCATATGAGCATTTAATCTCACCTGCACACTGGGCGCCGTATGTGCGAAAATAAACTTCTTGGTCTGATCACTGTATGGTAATTTCATTTCATCGGCATTAAGGTTGCCATATATACACAAGAAAGTTCTTGATATGTACATCATATGAGCATTTAATCTCACCTGCACACTGGGCGCCGTATGTGCGAAAATAAACTTCTTGGTCTGATCACTGTATGGTAATTTCATTTCATCGGCATTAAGGTTGCCATATATACACAAGAAAGTTCTTGATATGTACATCATATGAGCATTTAATCTCACCTGCACACTGGCGCCGTATGTGCGAAAATAAACTTCTTGGTCTGATCACTGTATGGTAATTTCATTTCATCGGCATTAAGGTTGCCATATATACACAAGAAAGTTCTTGATATGTACATCATATGAGCATTTAATCTCACCTGCACACTGGGCGCCGTATGTGCGAAAATAAACTTCATGGTCTGATCACTGTATGGTAATTTCATTTCATCGGCATTAAGGTTGCCATATATACACAAGAAAGTTCTTGATATGTACATCATATGAGCATTTAATCTCACCTGCACACTGGGCGCCGTATGTGCGAAAATAAACTTCATGGTCTGATCACTGTATGGTAATTTCATTTCATCGGCATTAAGGTTGCCATATATACACAAGAAAGTTCTTGATATGTACATCATATGAGCATTTAATCTCACCTGCACACTGGGCGCCGTATGTGCGAAAATAAACTTCTTGGTCTGATCACTGTATGGTAATTTCATTTCATCGGCATTCAGGTTGCCATATATACACAAGAAAGTTCTTGATATGTACATCATATGAGCATTTAATCTCACCTGCACACTGGGCGCCGTATGTGCGAAAATAAACTTCTTGGTCTGATCACTGTATGGTAATTTCATTTCATCGGCATTAAGGTTGCCATATATACACAAGAAAGTTCTTGATATGTACATCATATGAGCATTTAATCTCACCTGCACACTGGGCGCCGTATGTGCGAAAATAAACTTCTTGGTCTGATCACTGTATGGTAATTTCATTTCATCGGCATTAAGGTTGCCATATATACACAAGGAAAGTTCTTGATATGTACATCATATGAGCATTTAATCTCACCTGCACACTGGGCGCCGTATGTGCGAAAATAAACTTCTTGGTCTGATCACTGTATGGTAATTTCATTTCATCGGCATTCAGGTTGCCATATATACACAAGAAAGTTCTTGATATGTACATCATATGAGCATTTAATCTCACCTGCACACTGGGCGCCGTATGTGCGAAAATAAACTTCATGGTCTGATCACTGTATGGAATTTCATTTCATCGGCATTCAGGTTGCCATATATACACAAGAAAGTTCTTGATATGTACATCATATGAGCATTTAATCTCACCTGCACACCGGGCGCCGTATGTGCGAAAATAAACTTCTTGGTCTGATCACTGTATGGAATTTCATTTCATCGGCATTAGGTTGCCATATATACACAAGAAAGTTCTTGATATGTACATCATATGAGCATTTA